>NC_073692.1:374899514-375001138 GCF_029784155.1 Uranotaenia lowii | reverse complement strand
TATTTGACACTTCTCGCTTGAGACCACTATATCTCTCTTGTATCTCAACCTTTATTTTAAACAAATTTATATTTTTGAAAACCTCGTAATGGAACTCAAATATGTTTTCAGACATTATTCACCTACAACATTTCAGTTTTCTGCTATTCAAAGTTTAAGAAAAAATCCGAGAAGCATGCTTCGGAAAAAGCATGTGCTTCTGGATTTTTTTTCTTAGACTAATGGAATAACGGAGAACTGAAGTTTTGTAGTTGAATATTGTCTGAGTAACACATTCGAGTTACGTTGCAAGATTTCCAAAACTATAAATTTAGTAAAAATCGGTTGGGAAACAAGAAACATATACGTGTTTCTGACGCTCCAGGAACTATAACGGGTAAAAATTTCTGGAACGGATGAGGGTTAAAAAAAAATATAAAGAAACCACTATCCAAGTGGTGTATATATTTCTTGATTTGAAAGTTAACCAAGATACAAAGAGATAATTGGGTTTTAAAACTTTTCATCCCCATCGGAATAACTTTTTAAGATCGAACAAACTCTTCTAGATTTTCATCCGCTTCCCAGTTGTCCCAGGGTCATGTTGCGCGAATCACCTCAACTTCTCTCGCGAGGTAGCAATAACAAATATACACCAGACCGCATTTATTGCTGTTGACACGCACCCGTACCGTATTCCGACAATTATACCCTACCAATGGAATAACTACCAAGCGGAAAGGTGGTAACTGGTTAGCGCAAAACTTTACTCCATAACCGGAAGCTCGTCCTCGCCTCGGCACAGCAGCAGGTGAACTTCTCAGAAGGGGCCAGCTAACATTATGCATATTTCATAAGCTCACTAGAGTCGACTACTAACTTGCTGGTGCTGTGACGACAAGAGAAGGTTACCCTGGTTGGCACTTTCCTTAATCAGACTCCCTCGTCCGACTATAGTTTCCGTAAGCCTGGGTAGGGGGAAAGCTTTGCAAAATCCTAAGCGAGGTCGCCGTGAAAGACAAAACTTTTCCCATTCCAAGCTGCGGGAAACTTTTTCCAACCAGTAGTGCAGAAGTCCCAGCCCCCAGCATAGTCTGATGATACGTAATTCTGGGAACTACATCGGAACATTTTCCAACGTGGAAATCTGTATCTGTAAGGGGGGGTGCCTGGTAGAAATTGGAATGCATTCAGTTGGAAAAACGCCGCTCAAGAAAGCAAGATGAGGATGAGACACGTGAGCTAGTTGAACATGCATGTATGTATGATGAACCGTGATGAAGGGTGCTCACCCGAAACGAGATACGCAGAGAATTTGAAAACTTTCAAAATTGTCAAAATTGTCCCAATTGTCAAAATTGTCAAAATTGTCAAAATTGTTAAAATTGTCAAAATTGTCAAAATTGTCAAAATTGTCAAAATTGTCAAAATTGTCAAAATTGTCAAAATTGTCAAAATTGTCAAAATTGTCAAAATTGTCAAAATTGTCAAAATTGTCAAAATTGTCAAAAATGTCAAAATTGTCGCAATTTTTCAAATAATTAAAATGAGGTCAAAACAAATTTCCCTCCGTGCCAACGTGAAAAAAAATCGAGCTACATATGTCACACTCGTTCCTCATAAACGACCAACTTTTCCCGGGGGTTTGTAACTAGTCTGCTGCAACTTTCAAAGCAAAGTTTAATTCTTCTCCTGGAATGACTCCAAGTTGATCGTTTTTCCTCGGAAGCAAAGCTCAGTCACACATATGAATGAATCTCGTCTTGATGAAACATATTCCTCGATGCTTTTGCTCGTAACTGAAGAAACTTTTCTCCGAAACCTCTTTTCCTTTGATACATTGGCTTTTCCAGAAGTGTGACGTCTACGGGCAAAAGTGTGACAGTTTAAGTTCCTCGGTTAAATAGTTGCTTCATGACTCGGCATCTTTCTGTGAAAGAAATTTTTAAAAGAAAAAAAAATGAAATTTATACTCATCCCCAGAACTCCATTCAAGTTAAGCTTTAAAAACTTGGAGCGAACTGAAAGCCCATCCTGAATTTTCCTGGATCTGAACTTCAGGGAAAAATAACAAAAACAGTTGGCGGGTTGGCGAGAAATTTGGAAGAGGTAGGGGGAGTTTTTATTGGTATTTTCACAAGTGGAATAATTTAGACGTTCGATTGGTGCTTTTGCCGGGAATGAATTCGAATGGATCAACTTCTCTGGTGGGCAGCCTCAACTTGATGATACCGACATAGAATTTAGTCCGTGGTTTGGAAGGGTCAAGAGTTGCTGGTGTGTTTGGAATCGATTCAACCCTTTCGGGTCGATGGACGAATGTTCATTCTTCGATTGGTCCATTTCTTTCTCATGGTAGGAGTGAGGCGATGTTTAACTGTGAAAATATTGACCCAAACCTCCTCGAGAGTATTCGGAGGAAACAAAAGTTATCGATTCAAGAAGTGTGACTTTCGTCCGTCTGAAATTTCTAAAAATTTAAAATTTCCATCCTCCTCGTATTTGACTTAACAATAGTGAAAGAAGTCAACCGTAAGAATTCAATTTTTTTCTTCTTGATATATTTAAATTGAAAAAATTTTGACAACTTTGATAATTTTGACAATTTTGTTAACTTTGCCAATTTTGACATTTTTGTAAATTTTGACAATTTTGACAATGTTGACAATTTTGACAATTTTGACAATTTTGACAATTTTGAAAATTTTGACAATTTTGACAATTTTGACAATTTTGACAATTTTGACAATTTTGACAATTTTGACAATTTTGACAATTTTGACAATTTTGACAATTTTGACAATTTTGACAATTTTGACAATTTTGACAATTTTGACAATTTTGACAATTTTGACAATTTTGACAATTTTGACAATTTTGACAATTTTGACAATTTTGACAATTTTGACAACTTTGACAACTTTGACAATTTTGACAATTTTGACAATTTTGACAATTTTGACAATTTTGACAATTTTGACAATTTTGACAATTTTGACAATTTTGACAATTTTGACAATTTTGACAATTTTGACAATTTTGACAATTTTGACAACTTTGACAACTTTGACAATTTTGACAATTTTGACAATTTTGACAATTTTGACAATTTTGACAATTTTGACAATTTTAACCCTTCGTTTCGTAACAATTTTGCAACAATTAATGTATGGAAAAAGTGAAAAATCGTATTTTATTTTAATTTTTTTTCTTGATGTACTCATCATTTTCAACTGTAAAAAATTATTTTTACGGAAAAATAAAAAATCATGAAATGAAGGGTTAAAAATTTTGACAATTTTGACAATTTTGACAATTTTGACAATAATTTTGACAATAATTTTGACAATTTTGACAATTTTGACAATTCTGACAATTTTGACAATTTTGACAATTTTGACAATTTTGACAATTTTGACAATTTTGAGAATTTTCACAATTTTGACAATTTTGACAATTCTGACAATTTTGACAATTTTCACAATTTTGACAATTTTGACAATTTTGAGAATTTTGAGAATTTTGAAAATTTTGACAATTTTGACAATTTTGACAATTTTTTCACAATTTTGACAATTTTGACAATTTTGACAATTTTGACAATTTTCACAATTTTCACAATTTTGACAATTTTTACAATTTTCACAATTTTGACAATTATGACAATTTTGACAATTTTGACAATTTTGACAATTTTGATAATTTCGACAATTTTGTCAATTTTGACAATTTTGTCAATTTTGTCAATTTTGTCAATTTTGTTAATTTTGTCAATTTTGTCAATTTTGTCAATTTTGTCAATTTTGTCAATTTTGTCAATTTTGTCAATTTTGTTAATTTTGTCAATTTTGTCAATTTTGTCAATTTTGTCAATTTTGTCAATTTTGTCAATTTTGTCAATTTTGTCAATTTTGTCAATTTTGTCAATTTTGTCAATTTTGTCAATTTTGTCAATTTTGTCAATTTTGTCAATTTTGTCAATTTTGTCAATTTTGTCAATTTTGTCAATTTTGTCAATTTTGTCAATTTTGTCAATTTTGTCAATTTTGTCAATTTTGTCAATTTTGTCAATTTTGTCAATTTTGTCAATTTTGTCAATTTTGTCAATTTTGTCAATTTTGTCAGTTTTGTCAATTTTGTCAATTTGGCAATTTTGTCAATTTTGTCAATTTTGTCAATTTTGTCAATTTTGTCAATTTTGTCAATTTTGTCAATTTTGTCGATTTTGTCAATTTTGTCAATTTTGTCAATTTTGTCAATTTTGTCAATTTTGTCAATTTTGTCAATTTTGTCAATTTTGTCAATTTTGTCAATTTTGTCAATTTTGTCAATTTTGTCAATTTTGTCAATTTTGTCAATTTTGTCAATTTAGTCAATTTTGTCAATTTTGTCAATTTTGTCAATTTTGTCAATTTTGTCAATTTTGTCAATTTTGTCAATTTTGTCAATTTTGTCAATTTTGTCAATTTTGTCAATTTTGTCAATTTTGTCAATTTGGTCAATTTTGTCAATTTTGTCAATTTTGTCAATTTTGTCAATTTTGTCAATTTTGTAAATTTTGTCAATTTTGTCAATTTTGTCAATTTTGTCAATTTTGTCAATTTTGTCAATTTTGTCAATTTTGTCAATTTTGTCAATTTTGTCAATTTTGTCAATTTTGTCAATTTTGTCAATTTTGTCAATTTTGTCAATTTTATCAATTTTGTCAATTTTGTCAATTTTGTCAATTTTGTCAATTTTGTCAATTTTGTCAATTTTGTTAATTTTGTCAATTTTGTCAATTTTGTCAATTTTGTCAATTTTGTCAATTTTGTCAATTTTGTCAATTTTGTCAATTTTGTCAATTTTGTCAATTTTGTCAATTTTGACAATTTTGTCAATTTTGTCAATTTTGTCAATTTTGTCAATTTTGTCAATTTTGTCAATTTTGTCAATTTTGTCAATTTTGTCAGTTTTGTCAATTTTGTCAATTTTGTCAATTTTGTCAATTTTGTCAATTTTGTCAATTTTGTCAATTTTGTCAATTTTGTCAATTTTGTCAATTTTGTCAATTTTGTCAATTTTGTCAATTTTGTCAATTTCGTCAATTTTGTCAATTTTGTCAATTTTGTCAATTTTGTCAATTTTGTCAATTTTGTCAATTTTGTCAATTTTGTCAATTTTGTCAATTTTGTCAATTTTGTCAATTTTGTCAATTTTGTCAATTTCGTCAATTTCGTCAATTTCGTCAATTTCGTCAATTTCGTCAATTTCGTCAATTTCGTCAATTTCGTCAATTTTGTCAATTTTGTCAATTTTGTCAATTTTGTCAATTTTGTCAATTTTGTCAATTTTGTCAATTTTGTCAATTTTGTCAATTTTGTCAATTTTGTCAATTTTGTCAATTTTGTCAATTTTGTCAATTTTGTCAATTTTGTCAATTTTGTCAATTTTGTCAATTTTGTCAATTTTGTCAATTTTGTCAATTTTGTCAATTTTGTCAATTTTGTCAATTTTGTCAATTTTGTCAATTTTGTCAATTTTGTCAATTTTGTCAATTTTGTCAATTTTGTCAATTTTGTCAATTTTGTCAATTTTGTCAATTTTGTCAATTTTGTCAATTTTGTCAATTTTGTCAATTTTGTCAATTTTGTCAATTTTGTCAATTTTGTCAATTTTGTCAATTTTGTCAATTTTGTCAATTTTGTCAATTTTGTCAATTTTGTCAATTTTGTCAATTTTGTCAATTTTGTCAATTTTGTCAATTTTGTCAATTTTGTCAATTTTGTCAATTTTGTCAATTTTGTCAATTTTGTCAACTTTGTCAATTTTGTCAATTTTGTCAATTTTGTCAATTTTGTCAATTTTGTCAATTTAGTCAATTTTGTCAATTTTGTCAATTTTGTCAATTTTGTCAATTTTGTCAATTTTGTCAATTTTGTCAATTTTGTCAATTTTGTCAATTTTGTCAATTTTGTCAATTTTGTCAATTTTGTCAATTTTGTCAATTTTGTCAATTTTGTCAATTTTGTCAATTTTGTCAATTTTGTCAATTTTGTCAATTTTGTCAATTTTGTCAATTTTGTCAATTTTGTCAATTTTGTCAATTTTGTCAATTTTGTCAATTTTGTCAATTTTGTCAATTTTGTCAATTTTGTCAATTTTGTCAATTTGGTCAATTTTGTCAATTTTGTCAATTTTGTCAATTTTGTCAATTTTGTCAATTTTGTTAATTTTGTCAATTTTGTCAATTTTGTCAATTTTGTCAATTTTGACAAGTTTGACAATTTTGTCAATTTTGTCAATTTTGTGAATTTTGTCAATTTTGACAATTTTGTAAATTTCTATCATGGAATGGGCTTATTAAAATTATCAAAAATTTAATCAAATAGCCCTTTTTTAATTTCTGAAAATGTCTCGTGTTTCGTCTATGAAGTCAACTTAATAATTTACAAGATTTTCGGCCATATGATTAATGATTTTTTTAATGTTTTTACTTTTTTCTTTGTGTACTGTATTTTCTTTTATTTGCTTACCGATTTCCAATGCCTTTTGCATTTCTCTCCCAACGGTTAAATTGTAAATTCAATTAAAGCATGTTTACCTATATCTATCTTTCAAAACAACGAACGATTGTGAATGTTCGTTTCTAAAATTGCTCCAATTTTCAACGACTTCAGTTCTACAGCCCATTATGAACATTATCAGAAGCCAGACAGGATCTTTAGGTTGTTTACCCAAAGTTGCATATTTGATTCAAAAATCAACTGAATTTTAATGCTCTTTCTTTCAATGATAGAAAATGAATTGAATTTTTTTTTACTTTTTTGACTATAATTTTTTTTTGTTTTTCAAACTAGTATTTGCAGACAAACACATTGTAGTAAAATTTTGATAATTAAGACGTTAAGTCAGCTGATCGGCTTATCAAACTTCCGGTCTTAACTATTCTGCTCATAATGGCTCAGCCAAACCATGATGTCGTCGTCTTCGCCTTCTTCCGGTAGACCGTCGTCGTCGAGGAGATGAAACTTCAGCTGGAGAAGACACTTGCATCCTTCGGCTGAGAGATGCTCTTGATTCAACAAGGCTCCCCACACAAACACAAAACAGCAGCAACAGCAGTAGCAAACAAGAAGTTTAATTATGTCGACGTTCTGCTGCTTGCTTGCTGGCTTGCTTACTTGCTGTTGATGTTGATGCCTGGGTAAAACGTGACCCGCCCACCCTCACCCACACTTGGCTTCCGAAAATTTAGTGCGCTACGATTCCGACCCAAAACATCTTAAAACGCGGAAGGTTCAACATCAACAGTATGACAATTCAACGCGTCCCTGACGAGAAACGACGTCCTGCCTGACTGGAAGCACTAGAGAGAATGGGGGGATGATTGAGTGGGTGGTTGGGTGGGTGTTCTAATGTCAAAAAGGTTCATCGTGGCGCATTTTCATTGTTCCTTGACGTAAGGCAGCCATCTAGAATGTGTGCTGCGCCGCCTTCCACGTGTTGAGCTTTTCTGGAAAGGCGGTGGCATTGTACGCGATCCAGAGAAGGCAACGAAACCATGAATGAGAGTCGTTGGGTTGCATGCATATCTCTGTTGATATGTACAGATAGAGCTTCATACGTTTTGTATGATGTGGGTGGGAGAGTTTCACACAGCACCATTATGCATAGACGCCTTTTATGAATGATGACTCTGTGAGCTTGTCCTGGGTTTGAAAACAACGCGGTGGGCGATCATCGAGGAGATGATTTCGATACAAGGAATGATTTCTAATCGGAAGAGTGTAAAAACCGATAATTTTGATATGTTTTCATCGATCGAAGCTACAAATGGAAAAGTTATAAAATTTTTGAATTTGAAAACGGGACATAACGGAACCATTTTGATATGAATTTAAACATTAAGGGATATATTTGCGTTTTATCAGGTATCAGAAAAGGGGTAGGCTTAATAGCGGCACGTTATCCAAACAAACGGGAAAATTGTGCCTAGCCTTTTTTTTACAGATTTCATCATATACCTGAGAAACCTGAAAACCATAAAAGGATTAGAAAATAAGTAAATATTTAGGGCATAAAGCCGATCCACGTAGGGATTTTGAAGCATTGAAGCTTATAACCACATTGGGTAAAAAATGACAGATTGTTATTTTAGTTTAATTGTTAGAATTAGATACAGGATAGGCGAAAGTACATAAAAGCTTTCTAGCAAACGAAAAACAGGCATATATGAGCTTTAATGAATCATACATTATTGATTCACAACTACAAAGTTCAGGAGATTTGGGTTTACAATGATCAAAAATGTTCTAACCGGGATGCTACAATGAGGGCAAATAAACGATTTTATAATGGCAAAGTTTTTTTTTTAATCATAATATTGGAAATAAAGACTTTTTTTTAAACTTACTTTGTTAAATTCTGACATACATTAAAAAATAAATGTAGTCGGGCAAAAGAGGAACATGTACACACTAAGTGGAAGGTAAATAAAGGTACAATAGTACCTCTGAATCATAGTTTAACCATACAGGAGATTAAGAACATAAAGTCTGGTTTTTATATATTTTTATTTAACTGACCAGTTAGCGCTCTGGTTAGACGACAACAATAAGTTTCTGTGACGCCAAATTTGAAACAAGCGATATTAACACTGCACGAAGCTGTAGCAGTGGATTCCACATCCAGGATTGACGTATGATACGAAATATCAGAGTACTATATTAGAGGAGCTTTGACTCTTCTTAACACTATAACCTCTAAAGCTAAGGGAACATGTGTCAATACAAGAGAAGTGACATATATTAGGTGAAACAGATATGACTGTCGACATGCGATACAAGTTTTGATCAAAAACTTGATTTAATAGGGAATTTTGAAACCTTTTTTTAACCTAAAAATAAATATATTTTTTTGAAAAAATTTTCCAAGGAAACGATATTTGTACGGCTTGAATGATTGAATAACCATAACGCAATTTTAAAAATTGAATATCTTTATATGAAAGGACATATACCTCCAAAAAATTCTGTTACCAATACAATATAGAAGGGACTGAACACTAGTCCATTATAAGGAAAATATACTAATTTTGCACTTGATGTAACAAATATAACTGATGTAATTTAGATAATATTCTTCTATGATTTCAAATCGGTTATCATTAACAGATAGACAAAAGCAATGAGACCGTAAACGATGCGTTTGCGATTCACATTTGAACACTTGTGAAGAGATTTTATTAAACGGAGTTACTAGGAGGGCAAAGAGATTAGTTAAATGAAAAATCATATTCCAAATTGGCAAAACGAGAAAATATGGAAGAATACAGCTTGTGCAAATGCATGTACTACATATGCACTATTGGCATACCCCTCTCGAGAGAAAATACGTACAAAGGTTAAAAAATACAAGCAAGAATTTAAAACTGATTCAGATTCAGAACATTTTCTTCCAATGTTTTGGACTTGAAAAACTTCTGAACTCTGCATGCAATAATTGACCTTGACCTATTTTCTCCCCCGCCCAGATACAGCCTCATTGATTTCCAATAGACAGAAATATGAGATAAACGTATCTGGGAAGTACTGGATAAGTCGCCTCGTACGACATGGACCAGTATCCCAGTGGCAGTATTCTTTAGGCCGCTGCCACACACCTTTCGATATGAATTTAAACATTAAGTGATATATTTGCGTTTTAACTGTTTGCCTTTGAAATTGTCATCTTTTTTCTTCTCTAGAAACTATATATCCTGCTACATATTTGCAGCGTTTAATAAATTTGGGATCATCAGGGGCAGATAAAGTCATCGAGGGCTCCAGGGCAGTTTTTCATTCTCTAGGCTTTTACCAATAGTTTCATCATTTTCTGATGATTTTTACCAAATAATCCGACCGTTAAAAAAATATTCAAATTTTTTTTGACCATAACTTAGTGGCCTTACAGATTATTGCAGATCAGATTTGCTTATATGAAAGTTTTAGAGGGGGTGATCCCAAACTTTTGGCCGGCAGTGTACGATGGAACTGAAAATGAGTTCAACATATGGCCTTCAAATAACCATTACGTCTCGTAGAAGGCAGTTTCTGGTATCTTCAAACAATAATTGTTCAACCATCACGTGTAAATATCGTGGAACAGTAAATCAACTAATCGAAAATGTAAACTCTGATTAGAGCTGTGACAAGAAAAGTGACATTGCCAATTGAGACATAGAATTCAAAATTTGAAAAATTCAAACCAAAGAATTCAACTTCTATTCCATGGAGATACAGATATAAAAGTTCAGGAGAAAAATTCAAAGCCATTAGTAAGATTTCATCCAGAACCGCAATTCAGTGTCTCAAATTTTCAAATCAAATTCAGACACAAATTTCACAAGGATGGTAAAGTGTCGTTAATGAAAAAAAAACAAGATTTAAGAAACAAAAAACAAATAAAATTAAACTTAAAATTTGAGATTCTAAGTTAAAATCACAGCCAAAGGTGATTAGATGTTTAAAACACGGAATCAGTAATAAAGTAATTGAGTAATTATAGAATCAGATAAGAAATACAAATAAGTTTACTACCTTTGAAAATGAACTCGAGTTCTCAATACTCAGAAAAATCATGAAACCGAAGGAACAACAAATAACTTGAAAATCTTAACAAATTTAATCTCTATTTTGAAATCTAGAGAGAGACGAGATTGGAAAAACAGAAATATTTATTTTTTAAGAATCACTCATAGAAATTCGTAACTTCATAATGAGAATATATTTTATGCTGAACATAATTTGTGAATGGACGTTCAATTGGAAAATAATACGCTGAATTGGAAATATTCACTTCAGCAGAAGATCAGCTGGTTCTATCAGCTGGAAAAGTTTCAATCAGAATGTTAAATGGGGTTGAATTTATGTTCACGGATGTGATTGATATCTGAAGTAATTTTGACTATTTTTCGGTAGAAACGTCGGGCATTTCAAAAGCTAAGTTGTTTGATTGAATGTCATGACCGAAAAAAAACCAAAATAACTACAAAGAATTTTAAATCTTCTACTGGATTTGGAATAACTACTCAATAGAGAAACTCAGTATATCCAATTGTACAAATTCAAGCAACTACAATAGTTTCTCTTTATTGTTGATGTTATTCTCAAAATTGACAATCAGAAAGAGGGTGCATACATTAATTTTGCATGATTCATACTTATATTTATCCTTTTGAAGTAATTCAATTTTTTTTTGTTAATATGTGAAGAAAAATAAGAACGGCAGAAACAGAAAAAAATCGATTACCATAATGCCACTAAACCAGGGGTGAGCAACCTTTTGAAGTAACGGGCAAATTTCAGTTTTAAATATTTTTGGCGCGCCGCACTCGAAATGAGCTTTGCGTCATTTTTCATAATGGCGAGTTTTGACAAAAACATGACCGAAAAAGAAAAAACGAAACGAATTCATGAGTTAAGCACCGGAAATTTAAAATCATTATTTAATAATATGTTTATAATATCAACCGGAACAGAAAAGGCACATCACTAGATCTTGATAATTTTTAAATAATTGAAATTTTGAATCAATTTGATTTTTTTCGATTTTTCCTCTTGGACCCGATTTTTTTTACAACGTACGGCGAAAAATCTGTTATTTTATTTGAAGTGCAACCAAGATTGTTGCATGTTGAGCACGGTTGTGAAAATCACAGAAAAATTCATAATGTCAGCAAATTTGTCGATCTTCGTCAAAGTTACAGTTTACATTTTTATTTCTAGAATTTTTATTTGCAGATTTTATGGTTTTCTTAATTTATTGTAGACCACTTTGATAGGCCTCCTTGAACAGACTCAAGACTTTGGTAGTGTGGATAACTTTTTTCAGATAATATTATTCAATTAATCGATGTTTGTATAATTTTTTTTAAATCGTCCCAAACTTCTCTGGTCGAATCACTAAACGACAGATATTGTTTTTTTAGAAAATTCAAAAATTTTGTCGTAAACTTTGATGCTGAGCCATATTGATAAGAAATCTAGATTCGTTCTCCCAGTCCCAGTTCCAGTTTTTTTCTTCAGTTTTGTTCAGAACTAGGCTTTTTTGGATGAAATAATTAAATTAAAAAACTTCTGAGCATATTCATCATGCAACTTTATTTTTGTTTGAAACAATAAAAAATCCCTCTAACGGACATTGAAATACTTTTAATTATCTGCAGCTTTCCGATATTTTGTTCCCCTTTCGATTCGCTTTCGTGAATTGGAATTTTTGAGTTAAATAATAATAAGGGAAAAATGTAATTGTTTATATAATATGTTTTTTGTTTGTTTATATAATAATGATGATGATTAAAAATCTATATTTCGTTAAAAAAATCGTGAAATAAATTCAATTGGAAAAAAGCGTCGCGGGCCAGCCAAACATGTATCGAGGGCCGCGGGTGGCTCTTCCTTGCATTAAACCTTATATAAAACTTAATATAAAAAATCAAAATTGAATTTTTTTTTTTTTTACCCTCAGATGAGTTTTAAGATTGTTAATATTGTTTCCAGATCATTCACACAATAGTAATTTAAATTTGAAGTTGATTATTTTAATTATAATTGAATAAGACTTTTTATTTAAAAAATAGTATCAACTATCTACACAGGAGAACAGCTATTTTGGCGCGTAAAAATGTTTTAATAACTGGTTCAAAAGATTTTGACGTCATGAATTCGAATATTCTGTCATATTTTGTCAATCTCCTCAAGCTTTGGTACTATAACTCGCATAATTTTTAAATTTTGAAAATTGTACTGAATTCTAACTGAATACACTAATAAACCAACATAATAAAAATTAAAACTGATTTTGAACCTATTTGTTATTTCGATAATTTATAGAAAATTCAATTAAAAATGGAATACCTTTTTTCTGACACCACAAAAGAGCGTTTTAATTTTTTTTTTCAATATGGAAGATTCTAATTTATTTATAAACTAGGGGAGATGAGGGCATAACGAGCACCCAGGGCATAATGAGCACTCCTTTTTTCTACATAAGTACGTATTTTCTTAAACAAATTTTCATAAGGACTTGTTTCGCACTACCCATAGTATTAATTTTTCATCAAAAAAGAAATATCCTTTTCATCTTTACAGAAATATTAAACAATAACCAGCTAGGTTCTCAAGTGACGAAAATATTATAATTTTTGAGCACCACCAAATAAGCTTTTATGACCTTTTAATCATCTTGATCTGAAATGTACGCACTGCAACATGATCTACACATTGTTTCTCAATTTTCAACATCATAATTTTTTTTTTATTTTTCACTTTAATCAATTTTAAAACGCTTTTTTACTTTAATTTGTTCACTAGAGGCGAACAGAGCACTATCACTGAAGGCATAATGAGCATTTTCTGCCGGGGAATCTAGCAGTGAATTCAACTCGATGAAGTCAACTGAATAAAAGAGCTACAGCTTGGTTTGTTTCGTCTGTCGATTTGGCCTATTGGTAAGGTTTCGGAGAGGTAATCAGTAGACTCGAGTTCGATTCCTGTTCGAGGTGATTTTTTTTGCACATACCATTCATGATTGATTATTTTTTATTGTTACATTATACGGCTAATAGCATCAAAGCATCATCCGTCAAACAAAACACCAGAATCATAATGTATGAGCATGTGTTAATACTTTGAATTCTACAAACAGACCTAGATTATTTTGTTATTGTTTTGTTTGATGAATCTACGCCTCACCGTTTAGTGCAATCATGATCATAAATGATAAATGAAAAAAAAAAACACCTCGACCAGGAATCGAACTCGAGCCTACTGATTACCTCTTAGACATCTTACCAATAGGTCAAATCGTCAGACGATACAAGTCAAGCTGTAGCTCTATTAGTCAGTTGACTTCATCGAGTCGAATTTGCTGCTAGAATCCCCGGCAGAAAACGCTCATTAATAGTGCTCATACTGCCTCGGGGGGTTTCTCTGTTTCTCATTATGCCTCTACAGTGACTGGTTTTCAGCTTTCGGCAAATTTGTTTAAAATGCATTTTAAAAAGGTTTTAATCTACTTTTTCAAGTTTCATCCAATTAGGCAATAGACTATTTGATTGTCTGAACACGAAACAATGATGTAATTCACATATTACAGCTGTTCTCTATGGTTAAATAAGCGTTTTCCTTAAGGTGGCCATTTTGCCCCCATCTCCCCTAATATTCGAAAACAGATCCAATGTTCAAAATTTTGAGTTCAATTCTAGAGTTCAGATCCAATTCATGTTCAGATTCAGCAAGAAAATAAGTTTCACAATCATAATAATATGACTATTTTGTTGAAAAACACGATTCGCAAGAGAAAGCAGATTTTAATAGTTAATTCAAATTCTACATTTAAATTTTTTTACCCAAGCCGATTTCTATTCAAAATTCAGCTGAAAATTTCAAATGAGGCGCTTAAATGTAGGAAGAGCCCAAATGATGATCTCGAAAAAATGTGTTTCAATTTGCTCGATTTTACTTATTTTTGTGAAAAAGAAATAGAATTTGTGTTTATTTCGCGAACTTTAATTATATTTAAACAAGTCATCTACAGAATTTTTACTATTTCTTTTGATTTCTTTTGAAACAAATTTGCTGATTAAGAAACATGTTATCTCCCCGTAAAAAATCATAGGGAATCACATATTTTTTGTTATATATTTTTGTTAATATTACTGAAATTGCAGTTTCAGAACCAAATTTCTAACCAAAATCTTAAATTAAGATCGAGTTTGCAAAAATCAGATGCGATGTTTTTTCTGTGATGGTAAAAATTACGAATTTTCTTATTGGATTTAGATTTGGATTTGGATTTGGATTGGAGCATAGAATATGTATTTTTGAAGAAATTGAAGCTTTTCCTTTAAAAAAAAACTAATTTTATGTTCAAATCAAATAAACTTAATTCATTATACTCGAATCCATATTTTGTTACTTAAGAAGACCTTTTACAAGTGTTGCTTGAAAATGTAAAGATTTTCAAAAGTGATCAAGCGGGAAAACTCGCTGAAAAATATACCAAAACGCTCGAACTTCATAAAATATTAGAAATTTTCCTTGTCGGTATATTGAGAATTTTAAACATTTACCACTCCGTGGGAATATTTTCCAATTAAATAGGAATCAAATTTTACATTTCAGTGATCAATTTCCAATTGGCGCTTAAACATCGTAGGACTTTTAATAGCAGTCTAACTTTCCCATCTTTCTTTTAACATTGAAACTTTAATCCAATGCTTAACCTCTTTAAACCAATTTTTTTTTCGCTGAAACATTCTCAGAAGTTAAGTTTTATGATACGTACCACTTTTGTACTACGAATAGTTTTATAGTTTAGAAAACAATTTTTACATTTTTATTCCAAAAGTTGCTGAACCACATGGATTAAACAGCCTTAATTCAGTATTTTTTCGGTTCCAACCATTCAACATATTTGTCGATTTGTTGTCGTTTTTCCAAACACCACCTTAAGACGTTTTTTATGATTATTATTTTCTACCTTAAATAGGATAATTTTTTAAAAAAAGTCAGAATGGTGGGAAATTAAAGACCTAACTGTCAATAGTTATGATAAATCGAAAAAAATGGAGCAAAGATCTCTGACGTGACAAAAATGTAAATTTTTCAAAACAAAGCCCATTTGCAGTATTTTATGGTTAGATTTTCTTAGATGTAGCTTTTGGCAACTGCTTGTCAAACAGTTGGCAGTAGTATTGATTGAAAGATTTTCATATTTTGAATTATTCTGAGGTAAACCCCGTCTAAAAACGGGTTTAAAAAAGGTTAAAAAATAAATTTTAGATTTTTTTTCATAAGGTAACAAATTCGAAACGGACATGTTTATTGAAGAAAGGCAACAAAAAATGTTTATTATTCCTTCGTTGCCTGTGAAAAATGATTTAAAAAGAAAAATTAAAAACTTTGAATTAAAGGGATTCAATTTTTTTTTGTAATTTCCTTTAAATTATTTTTCAATTAAATATTTCTTGTTACACGTTAAACTGCAAGTCCGGATTTTGAATGAAAGCATAGTAAAAACAATCGAACTAACTAGATAATTTCCATTAAGAAGATGAATTTAAATTTTTGAATCACAGATGAAGTTTAAATCTTTGAACACAACAAAAAAGGGCTCACGTTTCCACTTACCATTCGATTTCTTTCCATCAAGCATAACTTTTGATATTCAAAGTTTATTCCTCGATAAAATAGTGATTGATATGTGAGTAATTGAAGTCGTGATGCTACAACGCGCTCTATTTTAAATTTTATGTTTTGAAAATTTTACATTTCCGCTTCGTACGTTCTCTATAAACAATATACAGCAAAAATTTATGATTAAAAGTTAAGTTTGAAAAATAACCTTTAAATAAAACATTTAAATTTTATTTTGTAAATATCTATAGAAAAACAGAAACTGCAAAAATTGAGAAAAAAACTGATCTTGAACTTTTAACAATTCTAATGGGAATTTCATGATTCGCTGAAATGCCAAAAATTAAACAAGAGAGTATAAAACAAAAAAAATATAATTTAAAACATTTACTCGAATGAATTCAAAATGAGCTCAGATTGAACGAGTATAAAACTGGTAGAAGATACATCGGGAAACTTTAACTTTTGTGGATAAGATTTTTAATTTGGCTTCGTTTGCCCTCAGCTTAACGTGTGTCATCATTTAAAATTTAAAAACAAATTTGAGCTTGAAATATTTTTGGCCGGCGGGCTGTACTCGAAAGGAGCTTTGCGTCATTTTTCAAAACGGCGAATTATAACAAAAACATAAGCGAAAAAATCAAAACAAATTCATGAGTTAAACACCGGAAATTTAAAACCGTTTTTTAATAAAATGTTTTTAATATCAACCGAAATTTAATAATCATATTACTGAATTATAATTATTTTTAAATAATGATTTACTTTCCTTTTTCCTATTATAAACGAAAGTTTTTAAAGGTCTTTCTTATGGTACGTAAAAAGGTTTGAACCGTTTTCTCGGAAAACACCTTTTTTGTTGTTCAAACTGATGATACAATTCGTTATCACTTGAATTTCAAAGTCTTATGAAGCTTATTCACAGCGATAACTTATAATGAGAAATATATAATTTTAGGAAATCACGTTGTATCGTTTTGAAATTTCAAAAATTTTTTTTCTGTGAGCATTTTTAAAAAAAATTTCAACATTTAAATTTTTCCTCTTAGACCAGACTTTTTTTTGCTACAAACGGCGAAAAAACTGTTATTTTTTTTTGGAGTTCTGCATAAGATTATTGCATGTTGAAGTTTTTTTACAGATTCAATGGATTTTCTTAATTTAATATAGATACCACTTTGATAGACTTTCTTAAACTGACTCATGAAAGTCTCATGACTTTGGGATTACTTATTTCTAAATAATATTATTCAATTAATCGATGTTTGTATGATTTTTTTTATAAATCGTAACAAACTTTTTGGGTCGAATCACTAAACGAGAGAAACAAAGCATTGCAATGCTTAAGTTAGAAAAAAAAGTTATTCGACAATTTGAAGAAAATTCAACTGAAAATGATATGTCTATTTCTGACATCTCAAAAGGGCGTTTTTCATTTTCTGGCATTGAAGATTTTAATCTACTAAACAACTATGTAGAAGACTGCAAAACGTATTGTTGCCAAAACTATTATAAATTCATTTTGGTTTAAAATTTCTTTGAAATTAGTCGAATTCCAGTTTATTCGTAGATTTGTCAAAAAAAAATCGTTGGGAAAACTTATGTTACTTTTTTTCAGCAGTCAAAATTACTCGCAAGCATCGAAAAAGTTGATCATTCAATCAAAAATTTTATGTTCAATATTACAGTTTAAAAAAAAAGTAATATTTTAACACTCCCAAATCAGTAAATATCAGCTCTTATATTATTTACATTAATGTGATTTTTGTCGCCTTACGCTTTCAGAAATAGATCCTTCATTTCATAGTTATTTTATTTTTTCCTTCAACATCGTTTTAAAAAATTGTGAATATTGTGACCTTGAAGGAATAAAAAACCAATGCTAATGTTTTGAAATCGCTTGGTACATCTTTGTTCCTGAAAATATTCAATTATCGAAGGTGATGGATAGTGTTAGAGAAACATGAGGTTTTTTGTTCTTTGATAACTCATGTTTCTCTAACACTTTACATCACCTTCGAAAATTGAATAAAAACAATTTTTCATTTTATTAACACCCTTTTTGTAACATATTTGTTGCTATTCTAATCAAATGATTGGAATTTCATTTAATTCGTTTCAGATTCAACAAAGTTATGAAATATAAATGCTTTATAATTTAAATCGTAATTAAATTAAAACTTGTAAACAAAATTCATGAACAATTCACTATGAGCAATGAATATTAGAATTGGCAAATATAACACGATATATTTGAACCACTATTTTAAAAAATATATCAGAATTATAAAAAAAAATTCAATTTTTGAAAATCGGTTTTAAATCATAGCAATTATAATGAAACACTTATTTCAAATATTTGTCATTCGAATGTCAACTACATGTTTTAACGAGACTAATTTAAATTTCATTACACTAATCTAAAAAAGGTAAGTAAAAGTGTAGAATTGAAAAAAAGTGCATCACTTTTTTATGAAAGGACAATTATGCACAAAAATTTCTTTATAAGCTCATAATTCGAGTTTATTTAACTTAGTGGCCTACAAAATACGGAAATCACCTTTGATCAACATTTTCTCGCATGGGAATTTATCGATTCGCCGATTTTATCAAAGAATATCGAAATAAGATTAATTCAAAAATTGATTAAAAAAGTTAAAATTTCTTCTGAAAATTTGAAATTTATCCCAATACCTCAAATTCAGTTCAACGAGATAAAATTGGAGGAAAAAGGTTAGTGTGCATTGTCCTCCAACCATCACTGTTTTTATGATTTCTTCAATTTTGTCAAATTCTCGCAAAAATGAATAAGAACTGTTCTCTGTTACTACTTTCTAAGTCATCAAAATAATCTGCGGACTACGAGAATAACCGGAATAATCAATATTTTTGAAGCATTCTTCAGTTTTGTTTAAATGGGGCACAAATTCTTAACTGAATTTTATACCTATTTTCAAAAGTAAACCCTTGAATGTGAAAAACGAGAAAATTGTTGGATTTTTTCAAATCTGAAATTCTTTGACAGATAATGACGTAATTTTGCTAAGCACAAACTGTTTCGACAGACTTTATTGAATTCACCTTTTGCTCAGTTGCTGATAAAAATCTTTACCTCATTTCTGCTTATTTTGTGCCAATATTTTACGATTTGTTCAAATAATTGCCTTTTTTACACAAAATGTTTATATCAATTTTTTTTTATCATGATGTAACAGATTAATCGTGAGATTATAAAAAAAATCCTCTTATTGAGAATTTAATTGTCTGACCCACGAAAAAACGTTGATGTTAGTAATGAAATCGCTAACGCCAAATTAAATATTAAATATCTCTTCAATCAAAATTAAAAATCAAACATATCTCAATAACAGATTTTTCATCCAAATTTTAAACCTGAAAGCATTTTTATAACGAATCATATTCGATTTCATTCCCGATCAACGCTCCATATTAACCGAAGGGAAAAAAAGATTACACAATCGAATGGTTTGGCACATTCCCAAAACCACCCACGGCGTCCACGGCAGTTGTCGGTCGGTCGTTTCGTTAATTGATGTGTAAAATTTGAACATTTTATAATGATTCCTCCACTCTTCCTTCTTCCCCTGTTGTGTTTCTCGGAATGCTCGTTTCCGGAATTGGTCTCCAATCGAACATCCAAAGAATATTCGATGATAATTCCGGTGAAAATGTGATCCAATCCAATCCGACCCAATGAGTAACCATTATTTTTATCTTTATTATTTTCAGGTACGTAACTTTATCCACCGTCAGTTGAAATAAAAAACTCATTCAACACACACCAGGCGCAGGGAGGTAAATTATTCTTCAATTTATTTTTTATAGGAGATAATCATGGATTGACGAAAATTTTTTTGGAATAAAGTTTGTTTTAAGGATAATTTTTTTAAATTTTTTTTTCCGAATCGTTATAATTACAACAGGGATTTGTTTGACCTTTATTCAATTTATTTAAGTTTAATCTGAAACTACCAAAGATACAATTTTAAAGGTTTCAAATGTTCTGCTTTAAGAATGCACTAGACCAACCACAACAATGTATTCAAACGAGTCACAAAACTCACAAGGGCTCAGCATCATTCAACTATTAATAACCCATTCGGAACGAATGTGGCCCAACTAACAGCCAGGCTGCAGCGTTACCGTTCTGATGCTGCAGGGATCCAGGAATTGCCGAAGCCCATTTTCCGCAGCTGTCCATTCAGAAAATATCGCAAAAATATGATCCGGTTAAATGGTCCACCCTCAATTGAACCGGGGAGCGATAGCAGGAATATGACTAGGCTTTTGTGGAACCATTCTTTGAAGGCTTCGCCATGCATTGACCATAGTCAGTCCAAACCACACATTCTCCACAGCCAGTCACCACACATGAATCTGTGGGAACCCCATTGAATCCGGTTCGGTTTCGGTCCCGGTAAAATGGGCCACCTGAATCTACAGTAATCCATCGACGTTTCTGTTGTTGTGTTTGACGTTTTTCGACGTGTTGAAGGAGCTCCCTCTTTTCGAATGGAACTTCGATTGAATTTTAAAAAAGGAGATCTTTTTTTCTATGTTGACTCAAATTGTTGATTGTTCGTATTTTAACTTACAAGAATACGGTCCATCTGAAAGGCATATATAGCCCATTGATAGTTTTAACCTGTCAAATAGACTATGGAGTCCATAGTCAGCACAATAAGCCATCCGAGTTTGTGGTGGAAATTGATGGTCTCTGCAAGATGAAGGTATAACTCTCTTGTGGTCGATTCATTGACACGTTGCTTTTACAAAGGAATTTGCATCCAGTCGCGAATGTTAAGCGCGACAGGTAACGAGGACATTTAGGCTGTTCAACGAGGTGTATGCAACTTGTAGAAACCCTTTTTCATGTTTAGGGGGAACTCGTCTATGGCCGGATAACATAGATTTTTCGAAAACACAATATCCTAAAAATGTTCTAGCTCCATGAAAATAAAGTAAATAGTAGCCTGATATGGTGTTAGATATATGGTAATCCAATCTGAAAAAGTAAACCAATGATAGGCATCTTAAGCTTTTGCCTAGTAGTACGGAGAGGATCGCCTAAACTTTGCATTTGTATTGTGGTCAGTTTTTTCGGCTTTAAAATGTTAACAGCACATGAACGACATCGTTGATTGGTCATCTTTCGACTGCAATAGATATAAGATAACTAAACGGAATTTAAACGAAATATTAGGAAAATAAAAAAAAAAGTGTCATTTCTCTATGACCGGACATCAAATTGTTGTCTATTACCGGACAAGAAAATATTCAAGATTATAGATGATTTCAACTTGAAACTTTCATTTTTTCATCTAAATAGCACCCTCAAATGGTTAACAGAAGATAAGGATTCAATAACGAAACTATTTTGGTCCTCTGAGAAAATTTAAATTTTGCTGTCCGGTCATAGACAATTTTTTTTTAGTTTTTTCGTTGTTGCGCATCTAGTTGCAGTGTTGCGTTCTAGTTTGTCAAAAAACTTTTATGACTGGCCTAATAGAACGTTCAGTATTGGAAAACACAAACTCACAAGACCTGTGCAAGTGGTTTCAGTCATTTTGCTACGTTTTTGTTGCACTGGTGACAACTTTGGTGAAGTAATTCGTAGTGTCCGGCCATAGACAACACTTTTGTAGATAAGTGAAAACTAAGATGAAATGATTTCTCTTACCACATGAATATGTTGAACTTTTTTTTTCTTATATAGTTAAGTGATCATAATATTGAAACTCTTCAAATCAGTTGAGGAACCAATATTTACAAAAATCTTTTTTTTTAAAGTTATTGCTTAAAAACCTTAAGTGCCCGGTTTTAGACAACTTCCCCCTATATCTTATCCAAACAATTTTTTGAGAAATTGTTCAAAAACATATTGTTTAATATTTTGTTGCTAAAATTGGTACCCGAAAATTGATAAAATATAAGTGGGTTCAAATAAATTCAGAAAATTTAGGAAGATTTAAAAAAAAAATTGGAACTAAGGCCAATCTGAACAAAAGCTAATCATTATTCAAAAACCTAAAAGAGGAAAAAAGAAAAGAGAAAAAATTACATTAAAATTCCATTGAAGTTAAAATAGTAATTTATGTTTTCCCAATCGAACAAAAATTCTTAAAATTTTTCAAGAGAAATTTTAGTTTTTTTTTGGTTTGGCAAATAATCTACTTTAACCCCTGCAAAAACCGGAATGTTTAAAACAAAATCTGGGAATCTGACCAGATTTGACTTATCTTGAATTCTTTCTTGGATTTATAGGCAAGCCTGACTACATTAAGAAAATCTGGAATAAACAATTATCAAAGTATAAATCTCTCTACATATATAATCATACCAAAAAAAGTCCAAAAATTTCAAAAATTTCTAAGTTAAGAACTTGGTACCTGTTGGGTACCTTTTTGAGATCTGAAAATTTTACTAGGAAAGTGTCGTCCTTTTTTTTTAAACCAGTGGATCCTCTAAACATAATTTTTCTAAGTCACCCCCTTTGAAATTAGCATTTTTACGCCAAAAGCTATCATTTGAAGGTTGAACCTCCAGAATCTCAGAAGGAATGCCATTTTGGGTAACCCTACTGTAGGGTCTCACAAACATTCTCTTAAAAAGTTTAGAACTTTCCCACAGCTAGGTTTTGTTTCCCAAGTTGAAAAGTATCGTGAAATTACTTGATACTAAAAAGTGTATAAAAATAAGTGATAACAAACATGTCAGAAAATTTGCTTTTCTAAGACGGCACTTTGTCCAATCTCACTCAAGGCTAAGGTTGCCAGAATTTTTCAATTACCCACCCGGGCCATAATGTCAACCGAATTGCGGGCAATATCCGGGCAAATTTGGTCAAAACCAAGGAATTACTCATCAAAAATCAAGAAAATAAAGTTGAAAAATATTTTTTTCGTTAAAAATTAAAGCTTAGTGCACTTAGAAATTGGAAAGATACGAACTTAAATATTTTTGAGTCATTTGAAAGCGTTTTTAATGGAATTTCTGCTGAAAAAACTGTCACTAACGAAGTTAAACCAACATTGACCTTAGATAATAAGCGGTTAGTGAAGATCGTAGGTTGCGAAGGGTAAATACAAGATTACTCTTTTTTCTGATTTTAAAAACAGCGAAAACCAAAACTTCCGTTTTAAAATTTTTTCTATTTTCCACAGGAGCAGAATTTTGGCAAATCATCCAATTTAAAAAAACTACTAGCAAATACAAACTTTATTCTGCTAGGGACCTTTCCACGAGCAGACATGGTATAGGATTCAAACGCTGGAATTGGTTTGAAATAGGGTTTTTCATAAGTTTTGTCGTCTCAAAAATCATCTGTCTCATTGCCTCCATTGCTGGCTATACAGTAGGGTGTCCCAAAATTGCATAACTTCTGGGAATCTGGGGGCTCACCCTCAAAATGGTATATTAGGATGTGCAGAACAAACTTTTGTATGAGGCCGACTGAAAAAAAATATGTTTGAAGGTTCCGCAAGCGCGATCTTTGAAAAAAGTCCACTTTCAAAAGATTTGATTTTAAATAAATTCTGGGTCCAAAAATTTTCATATATATAAAAAGCAATTATCTGTATGTTTGTTTGTTTGTTTGTCCTCTATAGACTCAGCCGTCTTAAGAGCTAGAGATCTGAAATTTGGCATGGATGCTCATTAGGACCAGGAATGATGAAAAATGTTTTTAGATTTTTGGACGACCCCTTCTGAAGGGGGTCGTCCATACAAGACAAATATTGTTGTCACGTTATTGACGTTATTTTCCGTCGGATTGTGATGAAAATTTGCACATGAGTGTTTTGAGAGACGAGCAATTGATTACAGTTATCAAATTTAGGGTCAGGGGTCGGCCAAAGGGGTCGTCCATATCAACTGATTAATGTTTTTGCGATATTGGCGTTATTATACACCCGATTGTGATGAAAATTTGCACATGAGTGTTTTGAGAGACGAACAATCGATTACAGTTGTCAAATTTAGGGATAGGGGTCGGCAAAAGGGGTCGTCCATATTCACTGATTTATGTTTTTGCGATATTGGCGTTATTATACATCGGATTGTGATGGAAATTTGCACATGAGGGTTTTGAAAGACGAGCAATCGATTTCAAGTTTTGAATTGCGGATCAGAAGTCGGCTGAAGGAGTCGTCCATACCCAACTTTGATGTTTTTGCGATTTTGACGTTAAATTCAAAATTTTTGGACCAAAAAAATTTTTTTTCTTGGAAATAGCTTGCTTGTTTTACATTTTGATTCAAACTTGGTTTATTTTTCATTTTTTACGTGTAGTATTTAACTCGAACAAAACTAAAAAAATATAAAATATATTAATTTTATTAAAATTTTTGGACCCAGAATTTATTTAAAATCAAATCTTTTGAAAGTGGACTTTTTTCAAAGATCGCGCTTGCGGAACCTCCAAACATTTTTTTTTTCAGTCGGCCCCATACAAAAGTTTGTTCTGCACATCCTAATCTAGCATTTTGAGGGTGAGCCCCCAGATTCCCAGAAGTTATGCAATTTTGTGACACCCTACTATACAGCTTACGAGCTCTGAAACTAGCAAAAACTTGTTGTTTGAGGTTAAGTTTGAATGACTCAAAACTAGGCAACACTTTCGGGTTATCCGAGTAATATTTTTTTTTCATTTCAACGATCTACACTTAGTCTTTCGCTTATTCAAAATTAAAAATTCTGGTATGAGCCGTTATTTCCCTGATGACCCTAAACCGTAATTGTCGATCATGTGCTTTACTTCAATGCTTAATTTGAACTTTGTGGACATTTTTCGCAGTGTTTGCATACTTTTCCACTACTCTTACACAGTAATTCTTTGAATAATTAACGGTTTTGCCAGCTATAAATTTAAAAATGTTAAATTTTGAAGGAAACTGTGCAAAATAATTTTTTTCTTTCTCTCTTGCATCGTAAATATCTCTAAAACGCGAAAATTAAAAATTTTGGAAAAAATAGTTATGATAGTACTTTTAACAGGCAGCAAAATGCTGTAAAAATTTTGAATTTCCGATTACTAGTAAATGAGCTATTAGCAAAAGAAAGTGTCCCATTTCTAAAAGAACTAAGTTTTATAAGCAGATTTTAAATCGTATATAAGGTTTTCTAAAAACTTTTCATGATATTTTTTGGATAACCATCTGTGGTCTGCAAAACAAAGCACTTTTATTGTTTCAATATGAGCTCCCTATCTACCAAAATTCATCTCAATCAAAAATTTTTCAATACGAATTCAAAAAAATGAATAATCTTTTATGCAAAACGCCCATTTTTAAGGACTTGATGGATTAATGGTCGTTTTCTGAAGACTACAAACATCAAACTTCAATTTTAATTTAAAAAACATTTGAAAGCAGTCATTTGAACGATTCCAGAATGCTAAAGTTTCTGGAAATCGGTTCAGTAGTTTTGATTTTATAATCAAAACAATAATCCGGGTTTATATGACCCTAACCGATTAATTGTCCTTTTTTTGCTGGGTGACTCTGGTAACCCTATTCAAAAATCTAAAAATGAGAAATTGCAGAGCTTCTGACTATTTTAGGAACAGTCAGAAAATTTCATCTAGCTTTAACCGTTCCTGAGATATCGCTTTAAGGCAGATTAATTATTCCTTGTCAAGAAATATTAATTTAATTTTTAAAACATCTTTTATTCTTCCGCAGTTTTTATATATAATTTTTTTCGAATTTTTTTTTTATATTTCTTTGCTACACCTTCTAAAATTGATGAAAATTTTACAAAAGTGATTAATTCTAATTTTCTTAAATATTCTTTTATGTTTTCAAACCCTGTTTTAAAATTGTGTTTTTGTGTTCGTTTTAAAATTATGTATGAGGCTATCGTCTCCTCTTCCTATCTCACTAAATGGTAGAAAGAAAGGGTCCTAATGATTATAGAAATATGACTCATATCAAAATACAATCCCATACCAAATTTGGTGCCTTTCAACCGATTAACTTTCAACAACTTTAAAAAAAAAAATCTATGGTAGCCCCCTTTTCTCTTCCTATATCTTTAATGGGATCAGGGAGGATCTAGAATAACCATTGAGATTTTTTCCGTATCAAAATATCCTTCCATGCGTAATTTGGATCCGTTTGCTATTTATTATAGTTCTCGAGTAATACAGTAAACATTGTATGAAGCTCCCCTCCCACTTTTCTTTCCTCCACACTAAAAGATGGCAGCGGTCTCAGATAACCATAGAAACATCTAAATTTGGTTCCATTCGGTTGATTAGTTCTCGAATTATGTGAAATTTCCCCCCCCCCCCCCCCCCCCTTCTTATCTTTCCACTAAAAAAAAGAGAGGTTCTTAACCAACATAGAAACATTTCTCGTACCCAAATACCTTCCCAAGAAAAATTTGGTACCATTTGCTTGATAGGTTCTCGAGTTAAGCAAACATTTGTCTTTTGTTTGGGAGGCTCCCTTTTCCATTTCATGTAAGAGGAAGGGGTCTCAAACCATAATAGGAACCTTCCCTGTCCTCAAATTCCCCCTCCATCTAAGTTTCACGCAAATCGGCTCAGTAGTTTTCGAGTCTTTAGGGAACAGACAGACAGACAGACAGACAGACAGACAGAATTCCATTTTTTTTCTCTATACTAGCTGACCCGGTGTGCTTTGCTACACTTTTCATAAAAGGAGAAAAAATTTTCAGTTAGTACCGTAAACTGGGGGAACTTTGAACAGCGGCGTAACTTTGATCAACATGAAATTGTTGCAGGTAATCATCATCAACAAAGTATAAAGTTAAAATGTTTGAAAACGTTTTACTACGTTTGAAAGCCTATAAATTGAGTTACAGATAAGCTAAATTTGGCTTAAATTAGAAAATTTTTAATGTTACTTAAAATGTTATTTTTAAAATATTAAAATTTCTGGTTTTTTGAAGGCTCACGAACAAACATCTATCCTGATCAAATTTAAGCATTTATCAGCAAATGGGTTGTTTAATGTGAAAGTTCAACTTTTTCTTGGTTAAGGTTTAGTTTAAGTGTTATTTTTATGGTCATTTGAGAATAATTTTTGGATGTTGAAAAAAACTGTCATTTTCCATGAAAAAGCTCATATAGAAAAAAAATGCTAAAACCCTATCAAATGGTTAAGTTTGAAGAAAACAAGAACATGGGAACAGTGCAAGGACTTAGGGTATTGCATGAAGGTAAAATTTCATTTGTTTTTGAGTCCTAAAAATATTGAAAAATGTATAAAATTTTTGCCCCTTAATGTATGCAGCAACATTGTCCATATATTGTGTATATTTGTTTTTGAAAATAAACTTTGAAAAATTCAATTGAGCCCAAACAAAAAATTACTGTTATCAATGTTTTGAGCCTTCTTTGCTAAATGGCGTCAAATCGATAAATTTGAAGATGTTGAGATACGTAAAAACCATAGTTATTAAAATTACCCCGAAACTCGAAGCAGCCTTGCCAGATCTACGGATTTCTCCGTAGTTCTACGGATTTTGACCATTTCTACGGAGCTACGGATCGATGCTCCAAATCTACGGATTTTCAACATTTCCTACGGATTTTCTACGGATTATCGAATAAATTCAAGGGATTCTGCGGATAAATCAAAATTCTACCTGACGACCAAAAAAAAAAAAAAGGTCATCAAGTTTTATTTAGCCGAAAACAGTACATTTTTCGATTTTCGTGAAATCTACGGACTTGAGCGGTTTTCAATCTGGCAACGCTGACTCGAAGCCTGGTTTTATAACAAACATTTAATTATTTCCACCAATGTCGTTTGAATTTACTGCAATCAATGATCATGTTTAATATTCCTCACCTCAGTAAGTGTTTTAAAGCTTTAAGGTTTTACGAAAAAGCAACCTCTTCCAAAATATGCATAAAAGTGATAAAAGTTCCCCCAGTTTACGATACCTCTATTAAAAATTTTAAAATTGTTCTTTCAAATGAAAGCTGCAATTTCAGCTTGGAACTGCAATACTCAGAAGATTCTAATTTTCGTGAATGATTTTTTTATGTTGCAAAAACCTTTCCTAATGTATTTTTTTTCAATCATTGTTCAAATTCTCAAATTAGTACTCTGCGTTTATTTGCTTCAATAGCACTTAAAAAATGCAGAAATGTATGTTTCACGTGTATGGAAATGCCCTCCTCTTCCCCGTTAAGTATAGAGCAGGTTTCCAATTAACATAGATTTTTTTTGTAATAACACAGCATCACATGCATAATTTTGGATAATTTGCTTCATTAGTTTTCAAGTTCTTCGCAGAATATGTTAAAAAGCCTCTCTATTTCTATCGTCTATCGTCTATCGTCTTTCTATTGTCTCCCCTCTGAAAGAAGGGATAGATTTCAGATATGAATATAAGAGAAACTGTATGAGAGCCTTTTTTCTCCTTTCAATCTCCCCTCTGTATGGACGGAGGGTATCAAATCATAGTAGAAATATTTCTCGTATCCTATCCTCCTATGAAAAACTTACTTTTTTCCATTGCAAAAGTATAGTAATTTTTATAAAAAAAAAAGATTGAAGCCTCTCTCCTCTTCCCATTATAAGGAATGAGGGGTCTCAAACAATAACCCTCTCATGCCAAATTTATTTCAAATAAGTAATGCAAATCATTATACAAATATTTCTCCTGCTCAAATAACCTTCCATGCCAATTTTATTTCCAATTGCTAGATCAGCTCTCGAGATATATTAAAAAAAATTGTATGAGAGCCCCCTCCCCTTTCCATTTCCTCTATGGAAGAATGAACAACAAAGAAATATTTATCGTACCCAAAAACCCTCCTATTTCTGTCGAGTGCAAGTTATTTGATTGAGATGCAAGCCCCTTTTACAATAATTGGAAAGGTTTTTCAAAACAACAATTCATCTAGCTATGTCAAAACTCGTGTTATACCATTTTTGATGAATATCACCCAGATATGTTTCGATTAGTGTAATTCTTAATTTTGGTAGTATATGGTAACCACTCTCACTAAAAAATGGGAGGAGTCTGTCGCAGCCCGTGGCGTAGAGAAGAGCTTTCAAATTAATTATAGCCCCAACTGACCGCTTGTTATACCTTTCTGTAAGAAATTGGGTTTAAGCGTTTAAGTCGATGTTTACCTTTTTGTAACAAATGAGAAACTTTTAAAAACATTTTAATCAAAATTCTAGCCTGAGATGAGTTTTTAAGGTTTTTAACTTGGTTGTGAATACGTTTTATTACTTTCGAATCACAAATTTTGACTATCAATTTTCAGAAGAACATCACGTAAGACGTTCATGAGCCTTCATGGAGAGGGGGAGGGTGGTTGAACCCCAAAAAACCCCCCGCTCCTCCCGTTATTTCGGCCATGTGTCTATGAAATATTATGGGACAAAATGTTGTTGATTGAACCTAAAAAGTATCCTCCTAACATCCCTTCGTGTTTCCCCTATTGAATACTAGGACGTGGCTGGCACTGTTATTGATCTTTTGCAAAGGAATAGCATAAGTTTTGTGTATTGTGAATGATCTTCTAGGCCCAAAAAGCATTCTATTGGTCCTTGCACAAAAATGGTGGCCTCGATCAATCACGGATTAGCAACCATTGCGGATACTCCGATTCAAATAATTCACATAATTTTCGATTCAATGATTTAAGGTGGATATGAGTGGTCAACCAAGCCAAGCTAAGCTAAACTTTCATTGAGTAATAAAACGAGAAATAAAAAATTAGGAACAATCGTTTATGTTATTAATTTTGCCTTTGTTTTTCATTATTTCAGGAATTGAACTTTGGAGTTAAATCTCCTTGCATTTTGAGATATTTATTTAACGCTTAGCGTTTTTTATCGCTACACAAAATCAAATCTAAATATCATGGAAAAGCGTGAATACTTTTGAATCATAAACTGTAAAAAATGATAAAGAGATCAAAAGATATAGTAATTTTGTTGCTGATTTTTCATTCATTGAAGAGAAATTTGAAGAGATATGAAAAAATTACAATAATCAAATTATTATATATTTTTTTAAAAAGTTGATTTTGGAAAAAAAGTGTTATTTCTTCAGATTTAAAACTTTTTTCAAAACCTTAAGCCTAAAGCAGTCAGAAACATTTCAAAATTACTATTTCAAATTGATGAGTCATAACTTTCATAAAACTTAGAGCATAAGACTGAGTCGATTTGGGGACATTTTTTAATTTTTCAAACCTTGGGGTCTGGAAAGCTTTGTTTTGATTCCAAACTCATCCATGATTTTTAACAGAATTTTTAAGTATCGTTTACATGAGTAAATTTTAACTTTTAGGTTTGTACGGGAAAATAAAATATTTTGTTCCGTCAAACGGGGCATCATGCAACAGCGGGGTTAGAAGCAACGTTTCTATAATACCACACTTAATGTATTGTAATGTACAAGTTTTAACATTTTACGAGGCCGTAATAAACTTTACCCAGTATGACGGATTGGCTAAATAATATTTCCTACAAACTTTTTACTGGCTTCCTTATGCTATACCAACACTGTTGGTGTTAAAATATTTTTCGGACAATCACCCATTTTTTTTATGAATATTATTATAATTCAGTTAGGTGTCTGGGGTAAAATGCAACAAAATTTAAATAAAAAAAACACCTCGTAAATCTCGTTTCCATGTGCTGGAATATGAATGTTTTGCATCATGCGATTGTAAACATCGAAATTTCATTCATCCAAACATTTTTTTTTTATGATTTCAGCTTGTAGAATTTTTCGTAGTATTTTTTAACCCCTAAATTTATGCGGCAAATTAGTTTTTACAGACCAAAAAATTACTTCAATTGGTGTTTTCATGTGTAATGGTTTTTACGGCATCGCAAGTATATTAAAAACTATAAATTTTCATACGTGTTCATAAGATTTTTCATTAAAAACAAAGTTTGTTGCAAGTTACCCCATCATCTAAGGAGGGCGAAAATCGCGTGTTTTTAGAAAATTGAAAATAACTAAAGAAACCAATAATTTTTCTAACTACGCCCATTTGATGTCCCATCATCCTTAAAGCTTTTGATGCATAAGGGGTAGGATTAAATTTAAGCTACTGGACGAATAACGTCGATAGAATAAATAGTATAAAACCGTATTGAAAATTTATGGGAATGAAGTGTTCCGTTAATGGCTAAATGCAGATTTAGATTTTTTCTTTTCAATAAACTTTAAGCAAGAATTGAGACTTCTGCATTCCAAAACAGTTGCAGTAGAAAATGATTTTCGTTACTGTTAAAAGAATTGAAGCATATCAAAGCATTTGCTTCGAGTAATGTTCACAGACGATTACAACGAAATTACAACGAATTAAGATTCTGCTGGCTTCAAAAAGCTTTATGAAAATAAGAGTTCTGCTATGAAAAGATGTATCCGTTTGAAACCTCTTTTGAAAATGAATAAATAATGCTAGAAAAACTGTTAAAGCGAATTGTAACCTCTAGTAGATTCCGGTTGTTAGTTTGTGAGTTTTAATTTAGTCCCCATAGGTTTTTTATGAACTTAAAAATAAAATTTTGAAACTGAATAATTTTACTTTAGAGCTTAAAGCCTAGATTTTTTGTTTAGCTTTAGTTTTTTATCTTACCAATATGGAATGTTTTGAAAATTTTTGTCATCAAGAGGGTTACAAATTGAACTCAGGTGCACTGATTATACTGTTAGTTCCTTGTAGCGACATTAAAAGTAACGAACCCTTGCTTGAATTATTCAAAAATGTTGTTATTGATTCAAGTACCACAAATCACTGCTTAACAACATTTCCATAAATTAGACTTTATTTCCAAGTCAATCGACTCTTCACGTTCGAAAATCTCTCTAGAGGGTATTTCTACAAAACACAAATTTGCTGGGCAAAAAAACCTAACCAGCTCATTATGGTCCAGCAGAAAAGGATCAAACCTTACACACACAAACACACACTCAACCAAATCATCAGAGCCGGATGTAACACCACCAGCAGGAAGCAAACAAGCAAAAGGATTTGCATTGGCGGTTTTTCCTTTAACCCTTAACTCTCATTCGTCGTTTCGTCCCTTGGAAGGAATATGGAGAATGGAGGCCAAGTTCATTTAAATAAATTTGCCTTTTTTCCCTGGGATCCAAAAACTGGTACAGGAAGAATCCTTCCCAGCAGATGGAAAAATTCCCCCAGCAAAATGAAAGGATTAAATGAGCGAGGTTTTTCCATCGGTGGTTTTTTTTCCCACAGGACGTCCTCAGAAGGTGGTTTTTTTCTCTGTATTCCAACTTTTCCCAAACGACATCACCACTTCCCGAAGTAACCGCTTCAAGATGGGTTTTATTTCCAACTCAACTGCTTCGAGATTGCAATCTTGGTCCGTTTTCTTTTGCTCATTCCAGCCCTACCAGAAGCTGGGAACCGATTTGATGGCTCTCTGGCTGACTTGCTCTGCGGGCCATTACTGTCCCAATACGAGACAAATAAAATCTGACCAAAGTCAGCCTTAATTACTGCTGGACCTTGACATCCGTAATTTTCTTCGGTTTTGTCCTTCCGTGTGCTGTGTTTTGTCACAGTGAGCTAGTTTGATGTTTAAATTTGGTGAAGTTTATTCTATAAGGGTGCTGTTCGGCTTCAAAATAGCTCCAGAAGTTTTGCAATGTGTTATGAGATATGTTGAATTCATACCACGTTGAAATATTTTTGGCGCTTTTTTGATTCCGAATGGCATTCATTTATTTTTTTTAAAGAAACTGCCAAGCAACTATATGAAAACATGGTTCATAAGAAATGTTAGAAACATTCCCAGCAAACATGATATCGTATCAGAAATGATAGTCTAAGTCGTTTACAATGGTGTTGCGAATCGCAATTCCAACTGAATAGTGAAAAGATCGTCTAAAATGTCGTCTGAAGTCAGTTTAAATCGGATATGGTAGAAAGTTCGCGATGTTTGTAAATTTTGAAACGATTTTGCTCCCGCGCGGGCTTCAAGTGAGAAATTCATTGTTATGTTCTCTTTGCATCCAGTTGTGCATCCAGATCGCTATAATTCAGATGGGAATAGAGTAATATGAGAAAACTGGAAAATATTGTCACTGGCAACGATTTCATGGCTATGAGAGAAAAATCTTGCGCTCTCATGCATTCTTCCGATTGGTACCAATAAGGTGTCAAATTACGCCCAATTGAAGTAGTTTTCGTCACTTTAGAAAGAAATGAAATTTATGAATGTATATTGCCTCCACTTTGGTGGGTTAATGTTGTTTTTTCAACTAGCATACAACCATTCTATATTATATATGGAACCAAGGTATATCAAAACAGCATTGGAATATAGCTACAAAAATGTTTTCTGGGTCCCAGACAACCATTTGATGGGTATTTTGAATGTGCAACACAAATATACGTGCAAATATACGTGTAAACATATCGTGTATAATGCAGCAATACCAGTATATATTCCATAAACCACACATATTCTTGATTTGGATTGTATAGTCGTAATGAAATCATGCAATGTATTTAAATACCATTGCCACACATTGTAAGTTCAGATATACAAAAATGAGTTTAAATAAAATTCTATACGATATAATCTGTAAAATAATATACGACTCCTGGTTGCCTGGGGAGTCAAAACTAAGTAAAACATTTAATGACAAATTTGATTGAAATAATAAAATTATGCAACTTATTTCTGACGTCTTCAAAATAATATCTTACCAACTGTTTCTTCAAACATCTTAAAGCTTTTTCTTTGTTCCTGTCCTTTTTCCTAGTCAGTGATTAAGATCTTCCGGAAAGAAAGAAAAAAAGATGAACTTTTGTCGGACATGCCGAGAAATGAAATAAAACTTCACAAACTGGGTCAGGAAGATTTTCGACCTCCTTGAAGCTTGAAGCTTCTCCGAACCTTCACAAACATTTTTACCCTTGAGTTTTTCTCTCCTGTTAATTGATTTTCGCCTTCCTAGTCAAGAGAAGTTCAAACTTAAATGAGATTTAATTGATTTCGTCAGCTTTCGATTCCTTCGTCAGGATGCTACGGAATTGAAAAAGTGACCGAATCAATTAAAATCAGTCTGACACGAGGTCATTCTTGGAAAACTTTTTGAACAAAAAACTTCGAATGTCACCTCCGGGTGGAACACTAGAAAAAAAAAGTCCAAAGACAAAACTTAAATTGAAAACTATAACAAAACAAAACGCTCGGTCCGGTTGACTCAAAAAAAAAATGAAAAACAAACCGGACGAGCGAGAAAAATATGCAATTATTTTCCCAAGCCATTAGCGACGGAAGAAGTTTCCCCGGAACTTGGAATGTTTTTCTCTGTTTGCAGAAAAGACGACTTCCTCATTTCACCTTTGAAGCTAGAGGAGGATTTGGGTTTTCATCACAAAAACTTTCCTAATCAAATAAGAACTCAGAGCGAGACTAAGCCAAATTGAGAAATAAAAAAACGAAAAACAAATTCCAACCGCTCTGGCTTGCAATATTTTCAGCTTGATGAAGAAGCCTTTTCGATGTTTTGATTAACGAAAACCGCAAAAGACTTGTTTTCTTGGTTTAAATTTTTTGAAAACATTCTCGTTCTAAAGCAAAAACACGCTCATCGAAAATCCCCGATAATCTGAGAGGGAAAATATTAGTTGAAATTTCCTCTAGAAAGAACTTTAAATCAAATTTTATTTTCAAAAACTGACAAATCTCGGCTGTTATTGCATTTCGCGCTCCAATTAGTTTGATTGTTTTAGCGTGGGATCAATGCCGTTCAAGATCCCGGTAACCAAGGTTTTACTAAAATATTCAAAGCACCCACCTCCAGCACGCTGTGAATATTCAATTCGGCTAATCAAACCTATTATTTCTGAACACGTGCTCCAGATGCGTGCGTGTAAAACCATTCTAAAGCTCAACTTCTCCTCATCGCTCCACAAAAGATGTGTGAATTCGTGTTGAAACTTTCATGAATTAACCATTACCTATTGGCTTCTGAAGCCGGCTGACAGCGATATCTTTCTTCGAATGGGTTTCGTTCGAACCCTGGAGCTGCTAAATATACTTCAAAAGGTCGGCTCGATTAAAGAAAACTCTCTGACATTTTTCAAAAATCTTGGAAGTCTTTTGAAATTATTTTTTTAAGAATTAAGATTTTTAAGTAGTATTGAACTCATTTTCATATTTTTAAAAAATTTGCAGCCATTTACAACTTTGATTTTCAAACAACTTTTGAAATTTTTTTGTTAATTTACTACAGTGATGACAGAAAATTCAAAATTTATTTTGAGAAACAGTTGCACTTTTCTATATGATTAAAAAAAATCTTCAAGTCGGTCTAACACTCCGTCCCATAGTTGGGTGTTTCGTTTCCGGATGTGGTTCCGTTTTTGACTCGGCAAGATTCAAATTTGAAAATCATAGCCGGATACTGGTGATGCTGCTGCTGCCAACTGCTACCTTCGTACCTCTGAAATGGTGGATTGGATATTATCAAATATTAATTTTGGATCGGCCACAATCTGACACCACCGCCCGGTTTGATTCGGTTGGCCGGATACGAACCACGCCATCCTTGCCAGTGAAACCGGAAAACCGATTTCAGGGGTCTCGTTTGCGTGGTTTTTGAAGCGAAGTGTGAATCGTGAATTGCCATGCGAAGCAAATCTTATCAAAAATTAATCTCGAATATCTCCCCTCTATTGAGTATTGATGTGTGTTGAAACAATTCAAGAATTAATGATATCTTGTGAAACATGTCAAACATGGAAATACATTAGAAATTTCTAACAACGTAAAAGTGAATCGCATATCCTACCTAGAAAACGATCGTGAAAATGGTTACTTGAAGTCGGTATATGTTCGAAATGGTCTTGTTTATTTGTGACACTTACCAACGTTTTGGCATTCGTGAAAATCGGAACGATATGAATCGGATAAACAGTTGCCTTCAAAATGAATGAAATCGTGTGAAGCTTGGCACTCTCTTCCAAATTCGACAAGCTGCCATTTCGTTCTATCTATCAATCCACATCTATCTAAAGGTCCGGTGTCGATTGACCGACGCATTGGGCAGAGATAAAAGATCACCACTGCTGGCGATCGAGAGAGAGAGAGTGTCTCCACTTGCTGCCAGCCAAGGTTTTCGTCAACTGTGCGGATTTCAGCGGCAAGACTAAGCCGCCACGAGCTTCTGGGCCTGCCTCTTCTTCGATGCCCATCTGAATTCCAGTCAAGCACCTCTCTGAAAATCTCGTTTTTATCTCTTCGCAGCATGTGCCCAATCCATCTCCACTTACGTTCCCGAATCTCGATTTCTAGCGCCCTTTGATGACACCGGCGATGTAGTTCAACGTTTGAGATCCAGTTGCCAGGCCACCAAGCGCGGATGATATTCCGCAGGCAGCGGTTTACAAATAGGGGAGGCGCGGGCTATATGCGCCTATTAAGCAGAACACTGATTTAATCAAATATCACATCGAATATGTGCACAAAAACTATATACACGTATGGAGGCATCTGTTTTCTATACATTGGAGTTATTTTTATGTTAAAATTTTCTTCTGTTTCCAAGAAAACGATTTAATGATAAGTGTTGTCTAAAATGCCGAACCTCAAACTGTGCGGGCTAAATGCGCCTATTTATGTTTTGAACAAAATTTCTGTTTTTGGTCAATATTTCCGTAAAATTTCATTGAAACTGTTAGAAAGTAATAATTTCCGTACAACAAAGCTGAAGTTTTATACAAATCTTTATATATTATAATTTTATGGAATAAAACAAAAGTTAGGGTTGCCATACTATGGAGGCAGTTCATCCATGATAAAAACTTTATCAAAACTGTTTTTAGATCTACAATTCACTCTTAAGATGTTATTCAGAGCTTAGATTTAAAGGTTCAATGATAAAAACCCTTTATTTGTACTATTTAACCTGTTGTTTTAGGATGGAGGCATTTTACAAACATGATGGGGGCATACAAAAACACTCTATTATTCCACTATATAATCATTATCAAACCTCCACAAAAGCTGAAATATGTTTTATTTCTAAAGTTCATTTAAGTAAGAAACAAAAACCATCCTAGTTTTTGTTTAAAGCTTCTTTACGAATAATTTTTAAAAGTCGAAATATTACATCAAAATGAATCAAAACCTTGTATGATTTTTTAAATTTTTTTGAGTTTGTAAATTCATAAAATTCTTTCTTGCCTTATGTTCTTAGCGTATTGCCCTCAAAATGCATTGGTCAGATAAGCTGTCCAGTCAGCCATTTCATCAAACAGCCGTAGGGCCATTTAACCCGATAGGCCCATTTAGGAAACCTTTCCCCTACTTGCAGTTTTCGCGTCGTCACCGCATATGTGCACCAAGTTTCGCACCCGTACAGCAATACGGATTTGACGTTTGAGTTGAAGATTCGGATTTTTGTTCGTAGAGAGATCTGGCGTGAGCGCCAGATGTTTCAGAGACTCGCAAACGCAAATAAGGCTTTTCTGATCGATGTCCTTCTCGGTACCACCATCAGGCGTAATCTGGCTGTCAAGATACTGGAAGCACTCCACTTCCTCAACCTGTTGTCCAGCTACCACGAAATTGGAACGATTTGTGTTGATTTTCATCGACTTGGTCTTTCCGACATTGATTTTGAGACCTGCTGCCTTGGAGCTTTCGGTGAGGTCGTCGAGTTTGCTCCGCATATCCGGTTGTGTTTGGGTGAGCAAAAAAAATATCGTCAGCCTAGTCAAGGTCGTTCAGTTGCTCCATTGTTGAAGGATTCCACGAAAGTTCTCGGTTAGGTGTGCAGTCAGTCAGAATCTCATCCATTACGATTAGTAAAAGAGAAGCGGTGATAAGATACATCCCTGTCTCTCTCCAGCAGTAACCGGGATTGGATCGGACAAGACATCGTCGTGCAAGACGTTGCACGAAAATGCTACGTATTGTGCTTCGATGAGATGAATAAGTTCTTCTGGTACTCCTCGTCCTTGTTCAGTCGGTCAAATGTTTTTTCGAAATCAATGAACACCAGCAGAAGAGAGTCCTGAAATTCGTTGATTTGTTCCAGTTGTGATGTGATCCACACATGTTCGTCCGGATCGGAATCCAGCTTGTTGCCGTCGGAGTGTAGCGTCGATTTTCTCCTGGATCCTGTTCAGGATAACTTTGCAGAATACTTTGAGGGTTGTACAGATCAACGTTATGCCTCGCCGGTTACCGCACTCTGTTAGGTCTTCTTTCTTCGGGACCTTTACGAGGATACCCTGCATCCAGTATCCCAAATTTCAGCGAAAAGACGGTGCAACATTTGTGCTGACAGTGCAGGGTCGGCTTTCAGCATTTCAGCAGGGATGCAAGCGATCCCAGGTGCTTTGTTGGATTTCATGTTTTTGATTGCCGCTTCTATTTCAACCAGCGAAGACGCTTCCGAGTTGACGCCATAAATGCGACTTACTGTTGGCGCTTCCAGCTGCGGGTTCCGTTGGCCATCGCTATTCATGACTCGGAAGAGTTGTCCGAAGTGCTCAGTCCATCGTTTAAGCTGATCTGTTCGATCGGTCAATAACTGACCTGCTCGGTCTTTTAGCGGCATTCTTGCATTAGTCCTTGCACCACTGAGGCGGCGAGAAATGTCATAAAGATATCTCCATTGGCGGCGGCTCTTTCTCCCTCTTCGGCTAGGAAAGGGGGCTCTCTTGTCTCGTCTACAAGCTCTTTGAACTGCCTTTTCCAGCTCCGCATATCGTAAGCGGGCGGCTGCTTTGGATAACCCGGAACATGCCTGCTCAATTCCGATTTTAGCCTTTTTCCGATCATCGACCATCCTCCAAGTTTCATCCGACATCCATTCACTTCTTCTTCCACGAACTTTACCGAGAGTACCATCACTCGTCGTGATAAAGGCACTCTTGATTCCACACCACTGTTCTTCGACTGTTCCGTCTGTCGGCAATTCCGAGGCTCGGAACTCTAGCTATTCAACGTATGCCCTTTTCGCCTCTGGATTCTCCAACCGGCGGACGTCGTATCGACACCCGACTTTCTCCTCGCGCCGTTGGACACGCGCAACTCTCAGTCGTATCTCGCCAAGGACGAGATGATGGTCAGATGCAATGTCTGCGCTTCGTTTGTTGCGGACATCAAGAAGGCTCCTTCGCCATTTTCGGCTGATGCAAATGTGGTCAATTTGATTTTCTGTTCGGCCATCTCGGGATACCCAAGTGACCTTATGTGCTGCTCGATGGGGGAAGAGCGATCCACCGATCACCATGTTGTTGTTGCCACAAAATTCTTCAGTCAGCTCTCCGTTTTCGCTCATCTGTCCTAAGCCATGGCGCAACATGATGCGCTCAATGTCCTGATTTTCGGAGCCAATCTTTGCATTGAAGTCGCGCAAATGGATTCGAATGTCACCCATCTGAATTTTCTCAACCACGCTGTTCAATTTATTGTAAAACTGCTCTTTCTCCTGCAAATCGGCAACGTCAGTTGGTGCATAACACTGGACCATTAGTGTAAGGTTTCTAACCCGTGTTCTAAATAAATATTTTAAGTTCTCATTCAGGAGAATGAAATTGAAAAGAAAAAAAAAATGGAATAACACTCACCAAAATATTATTTTTTTCATTTCAATAAAGGCGTTACAAATGATTTGACAATTATTTACTTCTTCTGGTTTGGACGTTTTGAAAATTTAAATCATTTCTTTGATTATTATTCCTTGTTTTTTTGTGTCATTTCATATCATATCAAAAGTTAAATAATAAAACAACTTTTATCATTTCTTATTAATGAATTCGTCCCACAAGAGTTATTTGTTTCGAGTATTAGCATTAACTGACGGAATATTGTTGGAAAGTTTATAGATATGGTAGGAAACGCCATTAACTTTCATCTCACTAGAAGCGAATTCCATTTGAGGCAAAGAGAAGAATCGCATTGATGAATTACCGAAAACGACCTTTATAAGTTATCACAACTGACAACTTATTTTCCAAAATAACCACGTTCATATAATTCATTGGCAAAACTTTCAGGTAGGAAATTTTTCCATTTTATTGTACTTCAATCCGTCTCTTCATATTGGAAAGCAGTTTTATTTTATCCAATAATAAATATTACAGATAGTTGGAGAAAAATATAAAAAAAAACTTGTTTTGTCTTTTAGACAAATTCAGAGTTTTTTGTTACTGACTCATAGATAGGAATAGGAGTTCTTTAAGAAATATCTAGGAGCATAAAAGGTGTAGAAAAACCTATGATCGCACCATTTACCAAAATGGATCCTGATCTATACGGGTATATAGGGTTGATAGTATTGATGGCCGGAAATTCATTTGGATTTGAACTCATCTGAGTTGCCAGGTTGTTATGACAAAAATTGATATTAATAGTATCATCACTACCTACACATTTGATTGCAACTTTGCAGATTTTTAAGAGTCATGTACGCTCCTTGCGTAAGCAAAAACTTCATTTTAGTTGATAAAGGAAATGTAATATTTCTAAGCGTGGTATCGTTGGAAATTTTGAGTGTTTAGGCAGTAGTGAGTGATAGAGGAGCGGAAAATGTTTAATATTACGGTTCAACCACCACAAATTACGAGATGTACGAGCATATTTCAAATTAATTGCTGCGGGTTGTTTTCAAACAAAAGTAACAAAATTACAAACCTGAACAAAATCAATACGGACTTGAGGAATGAAGTCACTTCTGAACATTTATACATTTTACTTTGAATTTATTATTTTAATTGAGATATGAAGAGGACTTTTTAAAACATTAGTAAATTTGCTTTACCTTATGATTTTCATAATAGTTTTTCAGATGAAATTTGAAAAAAAAATCAGTGCAAATATAGAAAAACTATTTGACTTGTCTTCACTGGGTAACATTCAAAATCAAAACATTGAAAACTCGGTTTATCGAAGGGGCGAAATCGGCAATCTTGTCTTAAGAGAATCGCGTTTTAGGTACGTCCTTTTGATAAAATTAATGGTTTCATTCTTGTTTAGAGATGGGGGCTGAGGCCAGAGGTGCCAGGTGATTTTGTCAAAAATCTGGACACCGCGATAAAAAATATCAGGATTTTTCAGGGCACCACTAAAAAGGTGAAAATAACATGCAGCTACGCTTCGATTTCATAACTACAGGCGAATTACAAGTGTAACTGAAGTGAAAAGAATCTTGGATGGCCTGCAGTTAATATCAAAAAAACACCATTTAAATGTAATTTGAACCAAATATCATCACCGGTTAAACCGGTAAAACTATTTTATTTTAATTTTGTTTGATGTTCTCATCGTTTAACAATACAATCTTTCCCCTACAAACACATCCATTTTCATGAATATTTGTACATAGATGAAAAGGTGGAAGCAGCACTTCGATGAACACCTGAACGGCGCACATGCAGGAGATCAAGACGGTGGGGGAAGGTACATCGCCGGCGTAGCCAACGACGAAGAGGAGCCACTCCCAACGATGAGTGAAGTTAAGGAAGCCATTCGCCAGCTGAATAGAAACAAGTCGGCTGGAAAGGATGGCATCGCAGCGGAACTCATCAAAATGGGCCCGGACAGGTTGGCCGATTGCCTACACCGGTTGATAATCCGGATCTGGGACATTGAACAGCTACCGGAGGAGTGGAAGGAGGGGGTAATATGCCCCATCTACAAGAAGGGCGACAAATTGGACTGTGAGAACTACCGAGCGATCACTGTCCTCAATGCCGCCTACAAAGTGTTGTCCCGAATCCTACTCCGCCGCCTAACGCCACAAGCAAACAGATTCGTGGGAAGTCATCAGGCCGGCTTCATGGAGGGACGGTCTACGACGGACCAGATATTCACATTGCGGCAAATCCTCCAAAAATGCCGTGAACACCAAGTCCCTACGCATCATCTATTCATCGACTTCAAAGCCGCATACGACACGATCGACCGTAACGAGCTATGGAAAATCATGGACGAGAACGGCTTTTCCGGGAAGCTGATCAGACTGATCAAGGCGACGATGGATGGAACGCAGTGCTGTGTGCGGATTTCGGGTGAATTGTCGAGTTCATTCGAATCGCGCAGGGGGCTTCGACAAGGTGATGGTCTATCCTGCATGATGTTCAACGTGGCGCTAGAAGGTGTTATTCGACGAGCGGTGGGCGAAATGCGGGGCACGATTTTCAACAGATCCAGTCAACTTATCTGCTTTGCCGATGACATTGATATAGTCGGCAGATCATCTGTGGCGGTGGAGGAGATCTACCGCAAACTGAAACGCGAAGCAGGAAGGATTGGGTTGATGATTAATACGTCCAAGACGAAGTACATGCTGGCCTGCGGATTCGAGACCGACCGAACCCGCTTGTCCAGTAATAACAAGGTCACGATCGACGGCGACGAGCTGGAGATAGTCGAAGACTTTGTCTATCTCGGCTCACTGGTGACCGCAGACAATGACACCAGCCGTGAGATCCGGAGGCGAATTATCAGCGGAAGTCGTGCCTACTATGGACTCCACAAGCAACTGCGGTCGAGAAGACTTAGCCCTCGCACAAAGTGTAACCTGTATATGACGCTTATTAGACCGGTTGTTCTATACGGGCACGAGACATGGATATTGCTCGAGGAGGACCTACGTACACTCGGAGTATTCGAGCGACGAGTGTTAAGAACCATCTTTGGCGGCGTACAGGAGAACGGAGTGTGGAGGCGAAGGATGAACCACGAGCTCGCGCGACTCTACGGCGAACCCAGTATCCAGAAGGTGGTGAAGGCTGGCCGGATACGCTGGGCTGGACATGTTGCGAGAATGCCGGACGACTGTCCTGCAAAACAGGTGTTCGCTACGAATCCGGTAGGAACAAGACGAGCGGGGGCGCAACGAGCGAGGTGGTTAGACCAAGTGGAGCGTGATCTGGCGAACGTGGGGTGCCCGAGAAATTGGAGAACGGTTGCCATGGACCGAGTGAATTTTAGGAATTATGTTCGTCAAGTTATGTCGTAAGACGGAATACTATGTAAATAAAAAAAAAAAAATAATAATTGTACATAGATTCGCAGATGTATAGATGGTTTCTATGTGTGGTATTATTGACTTCCCTTTGTTTCTAAAGTTTACAAATCTAGTCTTTGGAATAAGGAAAAACTATACCAGACGCGTTAGCGGGGTATTTTTTATCCAAAAAACATTAACTTACGGTTTCGAATAATCTTTTTTTTTTTTCATTTTTATTGTAGTAATCAAGCTTTTTCATCACTCATTAGATGGAAAGTTCAGAAAAACGACTCAAGTTCCTAGAAACGGATTAATTTAAGGTAATTGGCGTAAAACTTGTTATTTTTTATGGGTCACATATAAGGTTTTATGCTAAACCAGCCTGTGCATTCTTATAACACTAAATCGTTTTTCCACTCGTATGCACTTCCGGAAGACTATCGTTTCGAAACTGGACTACTCTGGAAATACAAGTACCGTTGCTTTCCAGACACTTTTCCTACAGCAGCACGTCGTGAATCCAGTCTGAATACACGTTTTATTAAAAATCCCCCTTTGTAGCAAATTGTGAAAGATCTAAGCTAGATCTAAGCTATTTAGACAATGGCTACGCGCATAAAATTACTGATCAAGAACTGGCAAGTCTGGTACCTACCCCTCGGAGTCGTGCGCAACCCGAAAAAACCGGAAAAAGCCCGACTGATCTGGGACGCGGCAGCCAAAACTAATGGCATATCACTCAACGACATGCTAATGAAGGGCCCCGAAATGGTAACATCACTCCGAGCCGTTCTGTTGCGATTTCGCCGCAGAAGTATAGCCATATGCGGGGATATCAAAGAAATGTTCCACCAAGTGAACATACGAGACGAAGACAAATAGGCGCAGCAGTTCCTATTTTGCAGCTCACCCGAAGGAACGCCCCAGATCTACGTGATGGATGTTGCCACATTCGGAGCCAATTGCTCTCCGTGTATCGCCCAATACATCAAAAACAGAAACGCCCAAAAACATGTTGCACAATTCCCTCGGGCTGTTGATGCTATTGTGAACGGGCTATTGTGTGTCGACGACTACCTGACGAGTGTGGACACCAGCTACAAAGTGGTACAACAGATCCTGGAAGTCAGATACGTACATTCACTGGGAAGCTTTGAAATACGAAACTTTCTGTCGAACTCCTCAGAAGAGAATAAGAGACGCTTGCTTGGATAGTGATAAGCATCTCAATTTGGAACCAGGTCGACTGTTAGCTCAGTTAAATCAAGTTACTGTTCCTCGTTGTTTTTTCCCTGGAATTCCTAGTTCTAATCTCAGCGGTCTACAATTACATGTGTTCGTTGACGCAAGCGAAACTACCTTTGCCTGCGTATCCTATTTACGCATGGTGTTCCGTGGAAATGCACACTGTGCCTTGCTTTCTGTGAAGACCAAGGTAGCACCCTTGAAGCCAATATCGATGCCCAGGTCTGAATTGCAAGGTGCTTTGATGCAGGCTCGATTGGTAGAGACACTGTCAGAAATATAAGAACTCTCTATCGAACGAAAATATCTGTGGACGGACTCTCTTACGGTTTTCTCGTGGCTTCGGTTAGACAGTCGATGTTACCATCAGTTTGTCACTTACCGTGTCTGAGAAATATTATTAAAAAGATCGATTTCTGAATGGCACTATGTACCCTCTAAACTGAACGTGGCCGGCGACGCTACTAATTGGGGAAATGGACCTAGTCTGGATTCGTCTAGTCGTTGGTTTATGTTCAGGTTCTCCCCTGACGGATTCAGCGATAGCCTCAGATATTTCTCGTAGGAATTAAACACACTCATTCCAAAACATTAACTGACTTAGTGGACTGTATTTTGCGACATTACGACTTAGAACTAATTTTCAATTGCTTAACCACACAAACTATGGCCACTTAGGCCTCTGACATGGTCCCAAGGACCGCTTACTCCGTGTCTTATTCTGATGATTGCTGGTCGGGAAAAGAGGTCGAACCAAGGACCAACTTTGGCTTGACCCTGATAGGATCATCTTCGGCCCCGATGATACCCGATGTTTTTGGCGCGCATAATTGCCGTTAAAGCCAGCAGCATGGTGATGCTTTTACTGGGTCCTTTTTGAAGCTTAGGGTGGTTCAACTCGTTCCAGAACAGTTTACTCGACCTGACTTCCTTAAAAAGTCTGAAGAATTTTGGCCCGCAGCTCGGAAAATTGGATCCTTACCTGAAGAAGAACTTAGGTGCGCATTCCTGCATCATGATGAATATTAGCCGGCCTCATCGACGTAACAGTATTCCCTCACTGGACCAAATTATTACGATCACGAGCTACAACGTATGTTCTACGAGTGGTTAAAAGGTTTAAGAAAGAAGTTGTTTCTGGCCCACCAAGTTCAGTCGAGCTTTCAGAAGCCGAGACATTTCTATGGAGACAAACTCAAATCGAAGTCTATCCGGACGAGTACTAACTGTTGGCAAGTAACTTGAATCGAACAGAATTCGAAACAGTTCCGAAATCTAGTTCGCTTAGTGCGGGAATTATTAGGATGGACAGTCGAACACTTCACTCGAAACAAAGTACCCAATCATTTTACCAAAAAACCATCCCCTCACCGAACATTTTGAATCTAAAATACCATCATCAACTCTTGCACCAAAATAATGAAACGGTTTGTAATGAAATACATCAAAAGTTTCGCATCCCAAACCTGCGTGTAGTAGTTAGAAGAGTTGCAAAAAAATGTATGCTTTGTAGGATCCGCAACGCCCGCCCACAACCACCTAGAATGCCACCTTTGCCAGCAGTACGCTTGACTCCCCACATCCAAACAGGAGTTGACTATTTTGGACCGCTTATGGTCGAAGCCTAGTAAAACGATGGGTGTGTCACTTCACGTGTTCAACAATCCGAGCCGTGTACGTTGAAATTGTCTCTATAGCCTTTCCACAAGCTCCGGCATACTAGCGATACGAAGGTTCATAGCACGCCGTGGCTTACCAGCTTCCTTCCATTCCGACAACGGAACTAACTTTCGGGGTGCCTGTAACGTCCTGCGGGAAACAATCCAAAACATCAACGAAGAATGCGCAGTAACCTTCACGAACACCGACATCCAATGGCATTTTAATCCACCGCTCTCTCCTTACATGGGAGGTGTGTGGGAGCGGATGGTCCGGTCTATAATGCGATAGGTAATCATCCGCAGCACCCGAATGACGAAGTCGTTAATTCTCGTCCCTTTACTTATGTTCCACTAGACCACACTGATGCGGAAGCCCTGACACCCAAACACTTTCTCTTGTATGGTTAAAAGGGCATTAACCAGCCTCCCAGCATAATCGATTCTAATCCACGTGTGTTACGTGACAGTTGGCGCTTGACACGAAAAATAAACAGATCTGTTCTGGACCAGATGGATCAAGGAATACTTGCCAACGATAGCGCGCAAAATGGTTCGAAACAGTAAAACGGGAACGTGGACGTATTTTGGAGGCCTTCAAGGGTACCGATGGCCAAGTACGGCAGACGTTAGTGCGTAAAAACAACGGCATTGTTCGACGCCCAGCAACCGTTTTAGTTTTAGTTAAGTTTTTCGATATTCAGACATCAACTGCCGACTAACGAGCGGATTTCTCCGAGACTACAGGGTGACAAAAAAGTCCTGTCACACTTTTTTTTGGGGTCGCCTGTAGCCTATACGTTGTATCTCTCTGGTGCCATCTATATGTCAAATGAAAGTGCTATCTTTGCTGCCCACAGTGGCAGAGTTTCATTTCTGTGCAGTTTGTGTACATTAAGTTGTGAGTGGCAGAGTTGAGAGCAGCTGTTATCGCTGAATATGTGAGAGGATACAAACCCGGACACATATTCAACATATTCAAACACCTAAAACCGCTCGTAATCAACCGGAAAGTCCATAAATCGATACCTAGAGACCAGAGGTACCGAGGACAAGACACGAGGTCTGTGAGAACTCCAAGGTTGAAAAAGATTATACGAGACCGGACGTGCGCGCCGCTTGCGACGACTTTCCGAAACGTCTGAAGCTGGTTCGATCAGAGAAAGGTGGTGTAATTCCGAGATATCGTCTGTGAAGTATCTTGATGAGTTACTGAATAAAGCTTTGAAAGTCAGATTCTGATTTTCATCTTATTTTTTGAAATATTGAGATTTTTATGTATGACCGGACTTTTTTGTCACCCTGTAGATGGAGGGGGGATGTTGACGAGCCCACTGTGCCAACGTCTGCTGAGAAGTGAGTCCCGGCGACATCTGTAGGGGAACATGCCCTATTATGCGCCACCTAAGCGAATCGCTGATTTTCTTTGAATCCCACGTAAAAATTGTGTTAAAAATGGGTGTAATCGTTGAAGAAAAGTGTTTTCTACAAATGCCTATGATTTTTTATTACTCAAATTGCTATAATTGCTTCAAAAACTTGATTTTTATAAACCATATTCAAAGCCACAGAACAAAACTGTGTTGCAAATACGCGCCGCTGTGTATTCAATACGCGCCTAGCAGCCGAACACACCCGAAAGCAGCCGAAGACCGAAAACACACCAATACTTACAGACACTTTGACTGAAAAGAAAACCAAAATGGACTAATCAAAATAAAAAAAAATTTAAAAGTACATTTTTTGGGCTGAATTAACGCTCAAAATGTGGTGTTAGACTTTTTGTTCATTTTCAATGAAAATTTTCCTTTTTGAAAAATTTATGCTGTTTTCAGCCTACTACGATTGGCGCGTTATAACGAGCGCATGGGCCGTGATAGAACATACCCATAAAAAGCATACCTTTGCAAGTTCAGTATGATTTTTTAGCATAAAATCCTAGTTTAGATTCTCCTCTATCGTTGTGTCAGAAAATAGTGTCTTATTCGTTTTTCTCTGCTTGGTGGCACCTTATTCAAAGTGTTTTAAAATTTAGATCGAAATGAAGAAAAACCTAAATTGTGAAGTTATCACGACACAGGGGTATTTTAAGGAAAAATTCATACTTGCCATGGCGTATAACAGCATTTGAAACAAATTGTTAATATTTTGCAGGCTTAAAACGTTTCAGAATCTTCAAAACAAGGGTGGCGCGTATTAGTCACATGGGGCGTTATATGAACTTTTCCCCTAATTGATCTTATCACTCACGGAGAAGTGCAGAATGATGACAAGTGATAAACGTTAATAAGAGATAATTCAAAAACGTGCTTGCCTTCCATCGATAGAAGTTACCTGATCAATAATTTGCCAAATTATACTAAGATAGCCTGTTACACAGCTCCATAGTGAGAGATATCAACTCAGTAGGAAATTTTAATATTACATTCTCATCTTCTCGGTAAGAACACAGACTTTTCATTAAATACCCGGCAACAGTAGTTTCACTCATATTTACATTGTAAATAGGAACTGGCAAATCGGCCAAGCCTTTGAAGTCAGCGTTTGAAAAACCGTATAAACACCTATATACACTTGAATTGTAAGTTCCCCTATTAATATTCACTTATCCTACCTATTAAGCCTAAGCACAAAATAAATTGCAGTTTGAAGCATCTGCTATCAGAAAACAGTGTTTTCCTCTAACGGTATCGACAACAATGCCATTCTTTTTATTTGCTGACTTCCAAATTACGATAAAATGACTCGAAAAAATGATTTGCCGCTTTTAACTGGAGCGTCTTATACAGTTTTTCAACGGGATCAACGGGACAAAAAGTTGTTGATTGATCCTAGAAAGTATCTTACTAACAATGCTTCGTTCATTCCTTATTGACTACTAGGACATGGCTGGCGCCGTTTTTGATAATTTTCTAGGAGAGAACATGAGTTTTGTGCACTGAGAATGTTATGCTTATACCGAGCACCATTCTATTGGTTCTTGCCCAAAATTGATGGCTTTGATCAATCACGAAGTAGCCACCATTGGCGAAGTAGAACTTATTCTGCCTAGCCACGCCAGCCATTATGGAATTTGAAGTGTGTAAGATGAGCAAAGTCTTATTAAAAAATATATATGAAGTCTTTTTAATAGTTGATATATAAAAACATAGCACAATATTTCGAGTGCAATTATTTTAGGTGGATATGAGAAGTCAACAAGTTCATGTCCAAGATTTCCTCAATATAGCCAGGAAGAGAAACTCTTGCGCTCAGAGAGGTTTTTGACTCTCGTTTATAGAGATTTTGTGGTACAAAAATCGCGAGACCTGACGAGTTCTCTCACTTATAGGAGTTTCTCGCTTATCATGTTCTCGCTTATCCAGGTTCCACTATATTAGGCATGCAAATTTTGGATTAATGTAAGTTATTTTGTGCAAAGCAAAGATCAAGATCAATTCGGAAGAAATATATATATTTTTGGGCCCATTAAATTTTGGAAACAAATTTCAAAAAAAAAAAATTGCTTTAAAAAAGTGGTACAATTTTCTAGAACATTCGATCTATGTTGAACATTTCGGTTTAGAGATAAAGTTAAGGAATCAATTCACTCAAGGGATCAAATATCCTCATTCTCCCCTATCGTTCCTCAAAACCAGGAATTGTTGAAGGGTGAAGAAAAAATTTAATAAAAAGAAACTCAAAGGAAAAATATTGTCATTGATATTTTGAAATTTTCGAAAAAGTTGACGGCCACAAACATGAGTTGAATCATAACCTTTTTTTTCATAGTTTTTCAATTTAAAATAGTTATCTTTTTGGGAAATAATCTCTTCTCTTTAAAACGTGATTGTGCAAACTTAAGTTTTGTGCTGCACTGGCTAAACGGAAGACACGCATTCACTTTCGCTGAAGGTCGTAACTTGACAGACGACCGCTTTTAGGGAAGAATGACCCTAAACTCCCCTGAAAAAAAGGCACGATAGCTCAGCCGCCGTGTGCAGGGTTGCCAACACTTTTTTTTTCAAAAATCAGGGACCGTTGGAATAAAAATCAGGATTTGCCAAAGTAACGAAGTAACGGAAATTTCGCTCAAAGTGATAATTTTTTTTTGGTCGTCAATTCACATTTCGACTTTAGAAATATTATCTAATGCAGTTCCTTACTTCTCCTTTTTTCATCACATTCGTGAAAATCAGGCAAAATCAAGCTTATTTCAAAAATCAGAGAAATTCAATGGCTTATCAGGCAAATCCTGAAAAAATCAGTCTTTTCGGCATCTCTGGTCGTGTGTGTGCGTGTAGAAAGGACTATGGAGGGAAATTATTCAATCGGAATAGCCTATTTGCTGTGATAGTGTTATGCTCGCAATAATTCGCTACACAGTGATTAGTCACTCTAAAAGTGCTAAAAGTACGTTGAGTCGATTTCACAAAACAGTAACAATTTGATGTTTGTCACTTAAGTATTGAGGAAAAAAGAAATTATTTACTGAAAATATTAGTTCGTTAAATGGATTGAAGACATCCTTATCAATTTTGCCAAAAAAATGGAATTTAACCCTTCACCACCTGCCAAAATATACAGAATTCTATAACATTCATTTAACAGTAGTATCACGAAAGGTTGCCTGCCACTAAACTAACAACGGGCCATTCAAGCCGGGAGAAGTTTTGTTTATTTAACCAGTCAGTTCATCGGAATCGATGCAAAATCGAATCGTCTTGCTTCTTTTTGTTTCTCACCACCCTCGAAACCCAACCTCACCCAATTTTTGCAGTTGTTTGGATAGGACGTTAGAGTTCGATTGAGCTTTTTCCGGTCCATTTTGACACCTCCCTCAAGCAACCCAAATTTTTTCCATCCCCCATGAATGATAGATGGGTTGAAAGCCACAGAAAAATAAAGTCTCTAGTACAGAAAAAAAACATTAGTAACATTTCAACCATTTGATGAACCGTTTCCAGCAGTCAGTGATGGGTTGCCCCTTGAAAATAAAAAAAAATCTTGGGCTCAAATGTCACCACCGAATTCTGCTTTTGGGGGAGGAGGAAACTCGATTCCACAGCAGCCGAAAAATTCGGTTGGCGGTGATCGAATTCAACAAAATGGCAAATCGGATTACGCTTTTTGGAAACATACAGCGTCGTCGTCGTCCTCCTCCTTCTGGAGAACTGGGTATGGTAATTTAATTGAAATTGCCTTTTTTAGTGGTCGAGATTTTTTTTTTTCAATTACATTTTACTGTGTGTTTTGATGCATTTTATAAGCTACGCTGAAATAACTGTTTCGGTTGGCAGATTTGATGAAATTGTTTGTGTTATTTCTTCGGTTCAATAAATTCCGAGGTCGTTCAGCCAAGTGGTTGGGATAATCGTAAAATCTGATTCCAATTAGATTTTAAACTCAATGCAGGAAAATACAGCAGCAGAGGACATTTCAGATAACGTTTTTCAAGTAAGGGAGCAAGGGAAACAGTAAGGAAATGAAAAAAAAATTAATAAATAAAGCAATTTATTATCTAGATTCACATTTCGGATTTCAGATTTCATTTTCATATTTCGAATTTCAGATTTTAGATTTCTGATTTCAAATTTCAGCTTTCAGATTTTAGATTTCAGGTTTCAGATTTAAGAATTCAGATTTCAGATTTCAAATATGTCATTTTTGTCATTTTTGTCATTTTTGTCATTTTTGTCATTTTTGTCATTTTTGTCATTTTTGTCATTTTTGTCATTTTTGTCATTTTTGTCATTTTTGTCATTTTTGTCATTTTTGTCATTTTTGTCATTTTTGTCATTTTTGTCATTTTTGTCATTTTTGTCATTTTTGTCATTTTTGTCATTTTTGTCATTTTTGTCATTTTTGTCATTTTTGTCATTTTTGTCATTTTTGTCATTTTTGTCATTTTTGTCATTTTTGTCATTTTTGTCATTTTTGTCATTTTTGTCATTTTTGTCATTTTTGTCATTTTTGTCATTTTTGTCATTTTTGTCATTTTTGTCATTTTTGTCATTTTTGTCATTTTTGTCATTTTTGTCATTTTTGTCATTTTTGTCATTTTTGTCATTTTTGTCATTTTTGTCATTTTTGTCATTTTTGTCATTTTTGTCATTTTTGTCATTTTTGTCATTTTGGTCATTTTTGTCATTTTTGTCATTTTTGTCATTTTTGTCATTTTTGTCATTTTTGTCATTTTTGTCATTTTTGTCATTTTTGTCATTTTTGTCATTTTTGTCATTTTTGTCATTTTTGTCATTTTTGTCATTTTTGTCATTTTTGTCATTTTTGTCATTTTTGTCATTTTTGTCATTTTTGTCATTTTTGTCATTTTTGTCATTTTTGTCATTTTTGTCATTTTTGTCATTTTTATCATTTTTGTCATTTTTGTCATTTTTGTCATTTTTGTCATTTTTGTCATTTTTGTCATTTTTGTCATTTTTGTCATTTTTGTCATTTTTGTCATTTTTGTCATTTTTGTCATTTTTGTCATTTTGTTCCCATTTTAACCCACTTCCAGATTGTTTTTTTTTTATTTTTCGTTATTAGTCGATTACTTTCAAATTTTTGAACTTTTTTTTTATTTCGATATTTTTAACCTACAAATTCCAGCCGCTGTGAGTATCAGTAACAGCTTTTTTGAATTTAATTATATCAATTTTTCAAATTTTCCCCATTCTAGCAACCATCATCCGGTGCTAGTTTAATCAAATTTGAAACACTTTGAGACAACCACTCCCTGAGAACAGTTTTATTTAGTTACGATGAAGGCTCATGTAAAATCTACACGAGATGGGGCAGTTGCAATTTAGCAGACATTGTAAAATGTAGAGGTAGGCACATGTCTATAGAAATGCTTATCGGGCAATCCTTAGAGAGCATATCCACTGAAGTGTTACTGGAATGTTCTATGAAACTGTCAAGAGCGAGACGAGAAGATAGTTGTTTCGATATATTCATTTATCGTCTAACGTAGGGATTGTATACGACGAGACATGGTATGGCACTAAAAGTAAATTCAACAGGCTCAGTCCGGAGGCCGAATTTCGGTAGGATATCCGATACATGAATTATTCATATCCGAACGAAACATGCTGACACATCTGAATGGAGGCAAACCGGATTACGGGAGGAGCAGCAAAGGTTGTCTGGAGACAGGGAAAGCTTTTTACGTTGTTTCGCTGCTGTTGCTCTCCGGTTTGTGATACACACTCACCGGATTTAGATTTTCCTGAATCCGCCCCCGGTTATGGATGTTAAAAATATCACAGAAAACATCAGACTTTGCTGGCCGAATCAGCTACAACCGGTGAAAGTTCACCGGGACGTCAGGATTTGCGTTTCAGCAGTCCGGCTCTTCCGTTCGAGGTTCTACAGGTGGACTTGGAACGGATGTGTCCGGAGGGTTTTTAATTTGGTTTTATCTGCGGGATCACCACGATATGTTGTGGTTTTGAGAAGTTAAGCCCACTGACAGTTCGGGGGAAATATAACTGTCGTCATTTTTGCTATGATACCTGCTCAGATAAGCTGTGCGTTATCGCAGAGGTGCATGATCGTATAAAAAAGTTGAACTAGGTATTATTTCAAGTTTTCATTCCGATTTCTTAGTTTTGATTTATTTTCAAAGATTTGTAAAAATTGCCGGAGGGCCCGGGGCATTTGCCTTTTTTGCCCCCTTCTTGATCCGGCCTTGTTTATTGGTTTTTATTTCTTTTAGTGTGGTTCTGGGAGACTTCAAAAACATCCTTAGGTGGTTAAAAAAAAAATAGAAAATGCCTTAATGACATTCCAAATGGAACATAACTTTTGTTTTTTTTAAGCTTTATTTTTCTAAAATTAAACAGTATATTATAAGCGAAATTTCCAAATGGTTCGTTAGGTGTTTGAGTCTGATAACACATTCCACTGAATAGCATTCTTAAATTTTTTAAAAACATTTTTGAATCAATTTATCTAGAATATCCTACTGGGATTGTTATTACTTTCTGTTGCTTCCACTTTAAATTGAAGCTAGCAGTTATCCCAAACCCCGAGTAGCCTTTTTTGATAACGGTATAAAAAACAACATCTCTGTAATTTAAAACTTTTCCCATAACGAGCACCCGTCGCTGTACCGAAATCTTATTTTCCTAGGTGCTCTCTCTTTCAGGTAAAAATCCTAAATTTCCCCGACTACGGAAAATGACCCTGGCATCCCAAAAAAAAAAAAATACTACTGCACATCTTACATCCTTCTTATATGTACCAACGATATGGAATAAGTATGCTGTATAAATATTCAACCCTCAAAGGTGCAAGAAGCCCTATCTCAGAGTTGGCTCGGTTAGCTTTTCAGCATATCCATATCGGGGATGGAGGAAAAATCCTCTGAGAAACACATAAAAACGAACATTTTTCCCAAGATTCACCTTTCAAAACCGACCTGCAGTTTTTCTTTTCGTCGTTCTCGGGAAAAACATTCCCCAACAATCCGGTGGGAGCTTTTTTTTATATCGTCGTTCTTCAACGCATTTTCCCGGTTTCGCGAACTTGTTTGCTCTACATTTGGTTTGTTTTCAATAGGGAAGTAGACCAGTTTTCGTCATTACTTTCGAGGAATCGGTACAAATTTATTGGGTTATCAAAAGCCATTCCCTCGAAGGAGTTTTAAATTTTTTCAAGGGAAACTAGGTACCGGTACCCTTAAACATCCCTGAAACCCAAAAAGTGAGAAAACCATTCAAAGGTAAGGGGGGATGAATGAATACCTGCGGATGACTTTTGATGTGAGCGTCTTACTTTAGCATCTTGGAGCTGTATCCTTTTTGCCACCCATAAAGATAAAGCCAAGACGGGAAGTTAAAAAAAATGAGAGCAAACACGCATACAGGATGTCACACATACGCCACCGAACACACATACAAACTCATACGGCAGTGACAAAGAAACGCGAACTTGGCAGCAGCGCCGAAGATAAACACATCAAAGAGACACATAAAAAGGGCAAAATAAGTGAAGTTTGCTAACTAAACAAGAAGATGCCAAAACTCCCGAGTGCGAAAGAAGATAACATAAGTAAAGTAGGTACGTATGCTTGCTCATATTTTTCAAACCGTGCGTCGTCTCCTGGGGAGTTGATGATGAATCGACGGACGAGTACGTCTTCATCTTTTGCCATCCTGGCTTTATTTGTTTTTATTAACGCAAAGTACTTTCCGATTACTTTATTCGCGGGAAGTGAACCTCGGGGATTGGGTTGGAATGAACAAATTAGGGAATATGGTAAAACAATGTTTTGGTGGATTGAATTACCAAAAAGAGGATGTTTTCATCAAAAGGGACCATAATAACATGCTTAGCTATTCAAAAAAAATCATTGTTTAAAAATCTTAGTTTTGATTAAAAAATTATCCATGTTTTTTTGGAGTAACGTTTACGTAAGTTAATTCTTACATTTAGGTGTGTACCGAAAAATAGAATATTTTGTTTTGATAAATCAACATAATTTATGTTTCTTATGTGGGACCGAGAATGCTAATGATATTTTGCTTATTTTTTCGCTTAAGACCGTAACTTTTTTTGTGATGGTCCCATGAGGCCCATTTGGGTCAACCCTCCATTCCATACGCATCTTTTGAAGTGGGAGGGACAATTTATCATTTGGATATTTGTTTATGCATTTCTTTGTCATTTCCTGTACTTCTTGATCGTCTTATCAACTCCCGCGTATGTCCATCACTGTACAGATTATATGTCTGATAAGGCATCCGATTGTCATCACATTATAAAGATCCCATTTAGAATTCTTGTTTATGTTAAAAGGTTCTTCACATATAGTATTGCCATTCTTTGAAGCTGTTCATATTCGAGTTATCTTTGATGTCTACATTGAATACATTTTCAAGCCGTTGTAGAATATAGATCGTTTTATAATTTCTTTTTTAGTAATCGGAAGTCTAACATCACAAGCTCTTTTTTTATTGTAACTGTGAATGCCGTTTCTGAACTGTAGATCTCGGGCCGAATATGAAGGTAACATTCCTTTTATCATTTTATGGACAAATATCAGGCTGTTATAAGCAATACGTTGTTTCACAGATAACCATTTAAGCATCTCGAGCATGAGAGCACTAGGCGTGTCTCTCTTAACTTTATTTTGGATTTTATGCAATCGCTTTATTTGTGTATCTGAAGCATGAAGTAGAATTGTAGAACAGTAATCAAAATGTGGCATAATAACAGACTTCACGTTAATGATTTTTTACCAAAAAGTTAAATATCTATTCATCCGCAAAGTACACCATATTTTTTGGCAATTTTTTTTATTGTATAGTCCACACGCTCTATAAAGTTTAGCTTATCATCAACTTGCACTCCTAGATATTTTTTTTATGAAATTCTCTTTCGATTACTCATCCGCCAATAAGCAGATTCATGCAATTCACAATAATGCGGTTGCCTATTATCATCCAGTTGGTTTTATCGAGATTGAAGCATAAATCTCGTTGTTACAGAAACTCAGTAATGTTTTCCAAATCAGCACTTGCTTCATGTATTATGAGTTCTAAGTTTTTACCTGTCCAATAAGACACTGAATCATCAGCAAACAGTTTTAGGTGACAGTGCTGTAGGCATATTTTCAAGTCGTTGATGTATGAGATAAAAAGAATTGGCTCTAGGACACTTGCTTGAGGGACACCCAACTTATTATATTTAAACTGAGAGTAAGACGAGCTAAACTTTGTCCGTTGCAACTAACTTTTGAACTAGTTTAAGACCATGCCAGTTAATCCAATTATTGCTAGCACATCCAACAGTTTCAGTCGATCAATCGTTTTAAACGCTCCAAAATTTCCGTTTGACTGCTTCTAGCACTTTATTACAATATTTACTGAAAACTGCTCATCCTCCTTCTCTTGAATATATTAAATAGTAGTGAAAACTTTTAACAAATTTCAATCAAATTAACTCGATATCCTTTTATGTGAATAACTGTTGACAAAAAAAAATTTCGTAATTTTTATACCTGGTTGTTTTGAAATAATATGAATATTTAAAAAATTCCCTTGTTGTAAATGTCGTTTCACAAATGCAAACTATACAAACATTTTTGGAGAGCAAAATGTTGAAGAAAAAATCATTAAGTCATCTACAATATTTTCTCTGAGCTAATTCATACCATGAATCTTATTTTGAAACTACATTTTTGTAACCCAAGCGTTTGAGAAAAGAGTTTGCTAATAAAAGAAAAAAAAATGAAACTGATTGCAAAACTCTGATATTTTATTATTTTTCTCAACTATTTTAGTAAAAAAAATATTTGAAAGTATCATATTATTTTTATTATCCTTTCTGGTTTCGATTCTTCAATTTCTTAATGCAAAATTTATTTTTAACTAGCTGACCTGGTGTGCTTTGCTACCCCTTCCACGGAAAAATTAAGCTCGTTAAAATTATTTTAATTAAAATCAACTCAATTAAATTTCAACATTATTCAAAAGCGAACTATTTTTTATGGCATCTGAGCATCTAGATTGTCTTGAGTCTCAACGTAACTTGAAGGTTTGAAGGTTGAAGGCATGCTTCCGAAAATCAATCATTTTCATTGAGTCATGCTTGACTACATTCAGAGCCAAAAAAATCAAAGCAGTGAAATTTTCCTTCTTCAACCAAATCATACAAACAATCATGCATGACAACGACGCTTCTGTATTTGAAACACTTTTGCGATACATGATGAGGTAAAAAAGGACGCAGACTATCAGCAACGAACGTCTCGATGCTGATTTCCTTCCCCTAACGACTTTCAACCTTTAGGATCATAACTGATATGTATCAGTTCTGAGCGATCTATGTAGGCTATCAGATGGTTTTTTATTTTTCGTTTTGCCTAGAAGGACAAAATCATGACTAGGTAACCGCAATGAACTGTCCAGCATGTGCTACAGCTTTTTTGAACATGTGGTCCTGGTATTTATTCAGATTTTTCCTTTTGAAACATTAATGATCGTCTATCAATAACGAGCATTATCAACAATGATGCGAGGATAGACGTTCGGGAATGATTGAGGGAGCGACGTTCAAAATGTATCACCAAGTATGTCGATCACCATCGATTAGCCACGTGACGAATAGCAACGGTAGCCTCCGGTGGGGCATGGTATATCTTCTTGTATCAAGTTAGTGTTGATTTTCGACATATATTCAATGGGTACTTTTACCACGTGCGTATCACAGCACTCGGAGGTAGCATCATTCTAGCTAGAAACCATTTCTGATTGCTTTTCTTGAGCGATTTTCCGACCACTGGTTGAAGGAGCTACCCTCTAGAAAAAAAAATAGGAGGAATATTCAAGAGAATAAAATAAACCTTTCGAGAGAATAAAATAAATCGCCCCTTTTCGAAGCGGGAGGAGTATTTAGATACAGGCAAATTTGAACATTATTGAAAAGTTGCCAGACTTTTTGAAAACAATAAGACATTGGTTTCATTAATAATATGGATATTACATTTATTGAATATTACTTGTATTTATTTATTTTATTTGATTGATTGATTTATTGAATATGGGAGTTTTCATTAATTAAAATGAGAAGCGTCAATCTATACAGTATATCATCTTATTTTGTAAAAAGTTATTTGTGAATTCAATAAATCATCTCATTATGTCAAAACGCTTTCGATCATGAGTTTTCAACAAAACTACTTCGAGGAATTTCATTATTTTGACAATTTTTTGTTAATTTTGTATGGAAACGCCCCTCCTTCTCATTTTCGGTTTTTGAGGGATTTATAAGTGTTACAGAAACAATTCTCGGTCTTGAAAACGGCTTCACACCAAATTTTAAGTTGATCAGTTCCCAGATTTGTTCGAATTTTGCCAAATTTTTGATAATTTAGTATAGGAGCCCCCCCCCCCTCCTTTTTGGATTCGAAGGGTTTTGGATTTATTATTAAAACTATTCCTGGTCTATTCCTGGACGGCTACACACCAAATTTCACGTAGATCGTAGTTTTCGAAAGTTGTTCGAATTGTGTCATATTTTTATTAATATTGCATGGAAGCCCTCCCCTCCTCCATTAACCCTTCACTTCATGATTTTTTTCGTTCGTTAAAAATCATTTTTTACAATTTTTACAAAAAAAATTAAAATAAAATACGATTTTTCACTTTTTCCATGCATTATGCAAATTTGTTACCTTATGAAACGAATGGTTAAGTCGGAGTGATTTGAAAATATTTTAGAAACCATCTCCGACCCCAAAAACTCTCACAAACCAAATTTCACATTGATCGGTTCAGTCGTTTCGAGTCTATAGGAAACAGACAGACAGACAGACACACTTAAACACCCCCTTCCCTGTCATATGATTAGATCAAAACCTGATTGCCAAATCAATAATTCATCTCATCATGTTAAAATGCGTATATTTATCAATCTTTGATATTTTTTTTTGAAATTGTGCGTAATTAATTATAATTTTTAAAATGTTGTATAGGAGCCCCCTTTACAAAAATGGCAAACGTATAAAAATCTATAAATAATCTTAGGACATTTTTCGAGTCCTGTTAAATTTTACAATCAATATGTAAGAATATTTTTTAAAAAAAATCACAAATATTTTCGACGTGTTTCGATCACCGTTTGATTATATTTTGGGATTTTTTGTTGATATTGTTCGGTGAAATAAATGACTAGGTGCTTTGTTCTTTTACGTTTCGATTTACTATTACTTTTCGATCATCTTCAGATCTACAATAAAATATTTAAAAATTAATTAAACTAATTATGAAATAAATTACAATACTGCTCGTACACTAATTTCTATTCCCCTATCTATCCGCATGGGGCCACAGAAATAGACTGATCTCGATCAGCTGTTGGCGCAGTGTTTCTTGGTGGTGGTTTTGCTGGTTTGCGTTTCACCCAGCATTCTCGAAGTTTCTGTAGCAGTCCGTCGTACACACATGAAATCTCCTCCGAGTCGCGCTGTAGGTTTACAGCCCGTTCTTGGAGAAGTTTCACGTGTATTGTCTCAGCTGTTTTCCTTCGGCCTTCTTGACTGATTTTTTCCAGGATAGAAGCGTGTTCGAAATCAAATGCGTGTGCGTTTTGTGTAGCATGTTTTGTTAGGCCCGATGCCGTAGGTTTGCTCTGTGTGTTGCTTTCGTGTTGTTTAAGTCGTTTTTTTAGTGGTTGACTCGTTTGCCCGATGTATTCCCGGGGGCAAGAGCCGCATGGGACAGAGTAAACCACTCCTGTTTGCATGTTTTGGGGTATTTTGTCTTTCAGTTGTGTGAAAAGGTTCATTTTAATTTTATCACAAGGTTTGTGTGCTGCAACGATCGAATTTTGGCGCAGTATTTTGCTGACCTTTTCACTCAGGCATGGAATGTACGGCAACGAGACAAATTTCCCTTGGTCTCGTTCTTCCTGCTGGAACGTGTTGTACAGTGCGTGTACCCGTTTCTTTAGTGTGTTGTTGATCACGGCTTCTGGGTAGTTATTTGTACGGAGAATGTTTGCTACACAAAACGCACACGCATTTGATTTCGAACACGCTTCTATCCTGGAAAAAATCAGTCAAGAAGGCCGAAGGAAAACAGCTGAGACAATACACGTGAAACTTCTCCAAGTACGGGCTGTAAACCTACAGCGCGACTCGGAGGAGATTTCATGTGTGTACGACGGACTGCTACAGAAACTTCGAGAATGCTGGGTGAAACGCAAACCAGCAAAACCACCACCAAGAAACACTGCGCCAACAGCTGATCGAGATCAGTCTATTTCTGTGGCCCCATGCGGATAGATAGGGGAATAGAAATTAGTGTACGAGCAGTATTGTAATTTATTTCATAATTAGTTTAATTAATTTTTAAATATTTTATTGTAGATCTGAAGATGATTGAAAAGTAATAGTAAATCGAAACGTAAAAGAACAAAGCACCTAGTCATTTATTTCACCGAACAATATCAACAAAAAAATCCCAAAATAAAATCACAAATAGTTGTTCCAAACATTTGACTTAAGCGATCGCCTTGTTGCCGAGAAAAAAGTCGACTGCTAACGGAATAGTTTTAATTCAATTTTGAAAAAATAAATACAGGAACATTTGTAACTCCAATGTTTTAAAACTGACGTTCGAAGATTTTTTTAACTCGTTTTTTTCAGATTTTGTCTATCACCATAAGTTTCTGTAACAATGACATTAGGAAGTTTAAAAATTAAACATTTTGCCAAGATAGTCTTGTTTCAGTGATGCATAGTTTTTATAATTTGAAGAAATTTCAATAAAACCACTATAACTATTTCTGAGATCACAAAATTAAGTTTGTTCAGTTATGTTTTTTAACAACTTTGTTGAAGACTGCAAAGCCTATGGACATAAGGTTTAAAAGTAACGGTGAAAAATAACAAAATGAATACCTCTATAATTTTTAACCAAGAAGTTAAATTACCTTACGGTCCGCGGCAAAATTGATCATCAAATTGAATCATTTTGTTCTAAATCTTTGTCACATTTTAAGCTGGCTGGGATGACGCGGGACCTCTTGAAACTGGAGTTTGGATAAGCGGGGGTCAACTGTTTAACGTTTCTCCTGACTTTTTGAAAATAAATTATTTCAATGTACTCTTTTTGTTGTTGCGGAATATGGTAACCCTAAAATAGAAACTTTTAGTTCAGACAGTTATTATTTTGCAAAATAAGGGTGGAACAAATATCATTTTCTTCTTTTGTCACCCTTCTCCGATGTTTCTAAAAACCCGAAGGAGAAGTTTATAAAGTTTGAAGAAGCTTTTTATAAATTTAAAAAAATAATTCAAATATCCGAAAAAAAACAAATTATTGAAGATGGGAGTTATTTCACCTTTTGTATTCTTGATTTCATTGAATTTTTCGAAAGAAAAGTTACATGATTTGTAGGTTTTGTGCAATTATGAATTATGAAATTTTGTTGCATACAAGCTTCCGTGAAATTTATTCCAAAAATATCAGGTGATCAGGTGAATAATATCAGTCGAAATTGAACAAGCACCTGCCTAGCTAAATTTTGACCATTTGAATTGAACTCTTTCACTGGTCTTTCTTACAAACAAAAACATCGTTCGTTTCCCTGTTTTTTTTATTACAATCGAAAATTCTAACCTTGATTCTACTATTCGTCATCACTTCAGTTTAAGCTGTAAGTATGGAGCTTAATCATAGTGAAAACTTTTAGTGAGAAAAATATATTTTTATATAATCACTGTCTTCCCAGCGTTCGACGTTGAATCGTTATTAAATTTGTAGACTTGAAATCCTTCTTCTGTGCCTATTTTAGAAAAGTCGTTTCACAATTCAAATTTTGTCCTCGATGACCCGATTTATTTCTACAAACGATGAAAGACTGTTCCGTATAAGCCGTATAAGAAAATTCATAATTTCACTGATTTTTAACAAACTTTGTCAAGATAACAATTTACATATTTGATTCAAGTTTTTTTTGTGCAGATTTATAGATTTTCATGAATTAAAATATGATGCCATAGACTTTTAACGGGTGGTTTTTTGAAAATCTTTTGGCCTTGGTAATGTAGATTGCCTACTTTCAAGAAAAAAAAACTCAATTTATCGATTTTCGGCTTGATAAAAAATATCAAATCTGAAGAGAAGAAATCTGAAAACGTTTCCCCATATAAGAAATTATAAATCATTCTAAAAGCAGAAATAAGAAATCTGAAATCTTTCTCCCAGTCTTTTTTATTCAAAAATTAAAAAAAAATTCACTTGTATATGATTTTATTTATTTATGCGGTATTTGAGTGCTGACAGAACAATCCATTTCTCTGAATTAAATGAAATAATTCAATTTTGAAAAAAAATTACCTGCTGAGAGTATTCATCATAAATCTATATCTTTGAATTAAACAAAAAAAAAATGATCTCACGAACGGACTTATAAATGCCTGTGATCATCTGTAGACTAGTGATTTTATGATAACTCTCCCAATCCGCTTCAATGGATTTGAATTTGAACTTAACTATTTAAAACACAATGAATGATAAAAATTTAAGAAAAAATTTAAAATAACTAATCAATTTCTAGAAAAAGTTAACAATCTGAATGTTTTTTGGGCAAATACAACTGCAAACAAGTGAAGTGCATATTTAATTAAGTTCCCAGACAACCATTTGGTGGGTATTTCGAATTTGCAACGCAAATATACGTGCAAATATACGTGTAAATATATCGTATATAATGCAGCGAAACCAGTATAAACGTATCATTTTGGAGGCCATATAGGTACATTAGCAAACATATTCTTGATTTGGATTGTATTAAATTACGATTTGCACGACTTGTCATGCGCATCATTTACGACTACCCTGATTCTTTTTGGAATATACTACGACAATTTACATTATCATATAGATGATTGAGGTTGTAATATACGACATTTTTCGTAACAATATGGAAAGTTTGACGACTTATTTGGTCGTCTTTTGCGACTTGAATGCAGGGCTCTCATTTTCCGTCAGTTGAATAAAAATAAGATTTTTTTTTTATACTTCAAACCAATCAGTTTATTCATCCATAAAAATAATAAAAATGAGATTATTTCAAAGAAATGCATTTTTTGCTGTCAAATTCAAGTTTATATCGTACAAGCTTATTATTTGCCAGATTGCTGATTTTATTGTTAGTACCTGGACTTGATCCCCTGACCATACGATCTGCAGCTCATGATAGTTCCTCGAAGCTATCTGGGATATATAAATTCAAGGGGATTTGCTTCAAAGGCATTAAACCAAAAGCAAATCGTATATTTCTATAACTTAAATCTTTTAAATCGTAGAACACGTCATCGATGATCTAAAAATAGACCAACATTTTGAAGCCACCTTTAATTCGATTCCAATCATCGATGTCCCATTATCATAAACGATCTTCTTGAAGTTATTTGTATTCTTTTACGATTGCCAGCAAATACGTTTTACGAAAATCAGACATGCGAATTAATTTGCAAAGGTATACGATTGCATGCACATTATTACGAATCAATGCAGTTATATACGTTTTTTATTTCGAATTATTTTATGTATAGCACGACAAAATCTCTCAGTCACGGCTGATCACCGTATATCGGTCGTTTCACGGATTTTTTGCGAATTGTCGTACACAAAGGTCAAGTTCATATGTACATAAATACGAGTCTCTCTTCTTGTCGTAATAAAAACATGCAATGCTTTTAAATACGATAAAGAATATGCATGAACCGCACATTGTAGGTGCAGATATACGAAAATGAGTATAAATAACATTCTATACGATGTAATCTGTAAAAGAAAATACGACTTCTGGTTGTCTGGGTTACTAACATATGTACCATTTTATTATTTAATTGGTACGGACCAGTATTCAATAATGATTTACAATCCATCGTTAAAAAACTAGAATAAATTCAATTGAAAAAAATCAGAAACCACTGAACCAAATGATTCAAACATAGTTTCATTGAGTTTCCAAACGTTTGGTGTTTAGTTTTGTCGATTAGAAATTAGTTATTAAGTTTAGAACATTTGAGTTATGCTTGTAAGCGCATTAGAATTGCGGAGAGCAATAATAAAACTAGATATCTCGAACGAAAATAAGTAGGTAATTATAAGGAAAATCTAAATCGAGACTGCCGAAAACAACTCTAAAATTTAGAAAATAATTTAAAAACATTTTTGAAATTCTTTAGAAAATGTTTGTGAATTTCGTAACATGACAATTTTCTCTATGATGTAGCCAAATTTTCGGTTTTTTCCCGTTTTCCCGGTGATGAGATATTTCAAAGTTTTTCTCAGTATTCTCAATTTTCTCGGTTCACTAGCAACTCTATAATTGGTATGAAATAGTTAAAGCAACACGCGCCTTCGCTGATGATGCTTTGTCATTTTTCCAGGTTTTTTCAAAGTTGGGAAAAATTGACACTTGGAAAAATATGAAACTAAACTGGATTTAGATCTTGCCAGTTTTAGAAATGAAACATTCAGAAAAAGAAATAAATTTCAAGTTTCTAGAAATTTGAAACGATAAAATCACATCTTTTTTATGACATCATCGAAGAAAGTCTGTGGTGAGTTTTTGTTATTGAAGATTTGCCAACTTTGTTGGAGACATCAAAACGATTTGACTTATGCTTCAAGAAATATCAACGATTCCATTTCGTTTAAATCTTCAAAATAATTCTGTCGAAATTACCGTATTTTACAAAACTGGGATATTTGATCACTGAATTAATACCTTCAATTTCAAAATCTTGGTAATGTTGTTAATTTTGCCAAGAAATTTAACAAATTTTTTTTATGAATTTACCTCGTAAACACGAGGAAATAGAAAAAATAAACTATTTAAATATTTGGAATCAGCGCCCTCTTATTGGTTAAAATTAGCTTTTAATTCTTTGCAGCCTTAAAAAATGTGAATTTAGTTGACTTGTATAGTTTTGATTATTGATCAAGCCGTTACTTTCATTCTCGACAAATATAACCTTTACAACAATGTTTGGATATTTTAAAACTTACATGAAGGATGACAGGAAGCTCTTTATTGAAATTTCGCTCACCTGTAAAGAAAGCAAAACAAAAAATCAATTAATACTTGAATGAAGAGTTATTATTAAGAGAAGTACATTTTTATATAAACTAGTGTTGCAAAAATTTCGATAAAATATGATCGGAAACACTAAGTTTCAAATATGACACGCTTTCAAATATAAGAAGTTCTTGAATAAATGTTTATAAATGCTCAGATGAAAACATATTTATAAAACCAATTCTTTGTTTACAAAAATGCTTGTGCTTGTGAGATGTGAGGTTATGGCAGAGCCTTTATCTCTATTCATATTTTTATTTTCTCAAAAATGGTAGTTTTCTTGAAAGTTGTAAAATATGATTTGTTTTTGAAAAAATCAAATTTGCTTCGTTTTGCAGATAATTCATCTACAATTTTTAAAATAAAAAAAAAGTTTGATAAATTCAATTGATTTTAAGCTACCTCCTGAATGTTTGGAGCTGAAATTATCATGAAAAAAACTGGTGAAATTTTTCCATTTCTGAGGCAAGCATTGCCTGGAATGGAACCTAAGGGTCCAGCGCCGATTGACCGGCGCATAGGGCTGAGATAAAAGATCTCCACTGCTGGCGATCCGAAGCCAGCTTCTTCACTTGCTGCCAGCCAACGTTCTCGTCAACTGTGCGGATTTCAGCGGCTAGACTTCGCCGCCACGAGCTTTTGGGCCTGCCTCTTCTTCGATGCCCATCTGGATTCCAGTCAAGCGCCTCTCTGCAAATCTCGTTTTCATCTCTTCGCAGCGTGTGCCCAATCCATCTCCACTTACGTTCCCGAATCTCGATTTCTAGCGCCTATCGATGACACCGGCGATGAAGTTCCATGTTTGAGATCCAGTTGCCAGGCCACCAAGCGCGGATGATATTCCGCAGGCAGCGATTCACAAAACCTTGCTGTTTTCGCGTCGTCACTGCATATGTGCACCAAGTTTCGCACCCGTATAACAATACGGATTTGACGTTTGAGTATAAGGTTCGGATCTTAGTTCGTAGAGAGATCTGGCGTGACCGCCAGATGTTTCGGAGACTCGCAAACGCAAATCGGGCTTTTCTGATCCGGGTTTCGATGTTCTTCTTGGTCCCACCATCAGGCGTAATCTGGCTACCAAGATACTGGAAGCACTCCACTGTCTCAACCTGTTGTCCAGCTACCACGAAATTGGAACGATTTTCTGTATTGATTTCCATCGACTTGGTCTTTCCGACATTGATTTTGAGACCTGCTGCCTTGGAGCTTTCGGTGAGGTCGTCGAGTTTGCTCTGCATGTCTTGTTGTGTTTTGGCGAGCAAAACAATATCGTCTGCCAGGTCAAGGTTGTTCAGTTGCTCCATGGTTGAAGGATTCCACGGCAATCCTCGGTTTGGTCTACAGTCAATCGATCCAGTCAAGATCTCATCCATTACGATGAGAAAAAGCAGCGGTGACAAAATACATCCTTGTCTCACTCCAGCAGTTATCGGGATTGACTCGGACAAGACACCGTCGTGCAAGACCTCGCTCGAAAATGCCTCGTACTGTGCTTCGATGAGATGGACTAGTTTCTCTGGGACCCCTCGTCGTCTAAGAGCAGCCCAGATGTTTTCGTGGTTCAGTCGGACAAATGCTTTTTCGAAATCAACGAACACCAGCAGAAGAGAGTCCTGGAATTCGTTGATTTGTTCCAGTATGATTCGTAGCGTTGTGATGTGGTCCACACATGATCGTCCGGATCGGAATCCAGCTTGTTGCCGTCGGAGTGTAGCGTCGATTTTCTTCTGGATTCTGTTCAGGATCACTTTGCAGAGTACTTTGAAGGTTGTACAGATCAAAGTTATGCCACGCCAGTTACCGCACTCTGTTAGGTCTCCTTTCATTGGGACCTTTACGAGGATACCCTGCATCCAGTCGGCCGGGAATGTTGCAGAATCCCAAGTGTCAGCGAAAAGACGGTGCAACATTTGTGCTGACAAGGCAGGGTCAGCTTTGAGCATTTCAGCAGGAATGCAATCGATTCCAGGCGCTTTGTTGGATTTCATGTCCTTGATTGCCGCTTCTATTTCAGCCAGCGAGGGCGCTTCCGAGTTGACGCCATTAATGCGACTTACTGTGGGCGCCTCGAGCTGCGGGTTCTGTTGGCCATTGCTATTTGTAACTCGGAAAAGTTGATCAAAAGGCTCAGTCCAACGTTTGAGCTGATCTGTTCGATCTGTCAGCAGCTGACCTGCTCGGTTTTTCAGCGGCATTCTTGCATTAGTCCTTGCACCACTAAGGCGGCGAGAAATATCATATAATAATCGAATATCTCCAATGGCGGCGGCTCTTTCTCCCTCTTCGGCTAGGGAGTTTGTCCAGGCTCTCTTGTCTCGTCTACAAGCTCGTTTAACTGCCTTTTCCAGCTCCGCATATTGTAAGCGGGCGGCTGCTTTGGCTGACCCGGTACATGCCTGCTCAATTCCGACTTTCGCCTTTCTCCGATCATCGATCATCCTCCAGGTTTCATCCGACATCCATTCACTTCGTCTTCCAAAAACTTTACCGAGAGTACCATGGCTCGCCGTGATAAAGGCATTCTTGATTCCACACCACTGTTCTTCAACTGTTCCGTCTGTCGGCAGCTCCGAGGCTCGGGATTCTAGCTGTTCAACGTATGCCCTTTTCACCTTTGGATTCTCCAACCGGCGGACGTCGTATCGACACCCGACTTTCTCCTCGCGCCGTTGGACACGCGCAACTCTCAGTCGTATCTCGCCAAGGACGAGGTGATGGTCAGATGCAATGTCTGCGCTTCGTTTGTTGCGGACATCAAGAAGGCTCCTTCTCCATTTTCGGCTGATGCAGATGTGGTCAATTTGATTTTCTGTTCGGCCATCTCGGGATACCCAAGTGACCTTATGTGCTGGTCGATGGGGGAAGCAGAGTATCAATTTTTCAAACATCATAGTTGACGTGGTTGCTGATTTTCCTTCACCATCACGTTTTAGACCTCATTTGACTACCAGTCATGCTTCAAGTATATGGATTGCTTGTTGGACTAATTGCCAGTATCGAGGACAAATGAAATTCAGATTTGAATAATACTACTAAACATTTTGAAAGGCTAAATAAAAAGCACAAATAAAAGAAGGATCGTACAGCCGCAAGGTCGATTTGTCCTTTTTAGTCCCTACGGCGTTCTCCTCGGTTGAGATAGTTGATGTTTGGTTCGATTTTATCCCGGGCCTTGACTACCCTGAACTGATCTCCAAAAACGGAAACTTAGTTGAAAACGTTTCCATTCCATTGTATGTCTATCTGAACCGAAACCCGGTAACGGGTTTCAGTTTCATTAATGGCATGGCATGACTAATGATGAACGTGTCCTTTTCGATGACGTCTTAGATTTTTTTGAACCTAAACAATATCCCGTCACAGTCAAAAAGACGACGACGGGCTGATGATTTTTCCGGCTATGATTTTTCCGACGCTTCATTTGACTGAAGGTTGAGGCAAGTTTGTTTGCTTGGTTACTCATTTGAAGGCGTCTGTTATGAATGTGACTGCTTTAATTTTTTCACAGTCACAGTTTTATGACTGATGATGGTGAAGTTTTTACGCTCTGGGGGGGAAGAGCGATCCACCGATCACCATGTTGTTGTTGCCACAAAATTCTACAAACAGCTCTCCGTTTTCGCTGATCTGTCCTAGGCCATGGCGCCCCATGATGCGCTCAAAGTCCTGATTATCGGAGCCAATCTTTGCGTTGAAGTCGCCTAAGTGGATTTGAATGTCACCCTTCGGAATTCTCTCAACCACGCCGTTCAATTGACTGTAAAACTGCTCTTTCTCCTGCAAATCGGCAACGTCAGTTGGCGCATAACACTGGACCATTGTAAGGTTTCTAACCCGTGTTCTGAATCTGGCTACGATTATTCTTTCGTTTATCGGTTCCCATCTTGTGAGGGACGCATGGGCCTGCGGGCTTAACAGGAAACCAACTCCTCGTTCCCGAGTAGCATGTTCTCCTCGTATGCCAGAGTAAAGCAGTACTTGCCCGGACTGTGTCTTGTGTTCTCCAGTGTTAGGCCAACGGACTTCCCTCAGTCCCAATATCTCTAGCTTGAGGCGGCTAGCTTCTCTAGCAAGTTGAGCCAGCTTTCCTGGCTGGGCAAGGGTCAAAACATTCCAAGTTCCAATTCGTGTCCGTGTTTTCATGCTAAAAGTCGTTGCCAAAGTTCCAATTCGGTTATTTCTTCTCTCAGTTTTTGTAACAATACAAGATATCAGGAGCAGTAGGTTGTTAGCCTAAAGTCCCTATCCCGCGATGGGGCTGCCATCTTGGACTTAGCTGGCGGGAGCCGCATGGAATGGAAGCCTCCCAAAAAAATCTTCCCGCAGAATTGCACCTAAAGTGTGGTCAAATCACGACGAATGAAGCCACTCGGCCAGATTTGATTTGTTGATACTCCCAGATAATTCCACGTTCATCCGCAATCTCCAGAGCGCCAAACACCCGCACCATTATCGGCTAATATATAGCCGGGCATCAAAAGTCAATCAAGCGATAATCCAGCCGGAATCGCTATGGCTTGGCTTGGCACACGAAACACCACCACAATCGATCCAATATCGCAAAATTTCCGCCCTTGCCTGGCACTGATCGACTAGAGTAACAGCCAGGGGTTCGGAAAATTGTCCTCCATCAATCATCTTTCGGCTCGCTCTCTGTCAAGTCAAAATGGGAGGTGGGGGTGGATGCTCTGCAAGTACACACAAGTTGGAGCTAGTGTATAAAATATACCATAACTGGGAAACTGTGGGAGGAATCTGCTGCCATAAGTCAACATTAGTATTTCAAAAGTGAGCTTTTATGGAAGAATCGGTGGATGGGAAAAAGTCCATCCCCAATAATGGTGTTCAATTCTTCCAAAGGTCATCCTCATTGTTCCGTTGCCCCATGAATGGGGGATGGATCGGGTAGAAGGAACGAGGAAAGGGGGGATGAAATATCATCCCCTCTTTCTGTTGTAAGTATGTGCTCACCACACAAAACCGGAGACTGACTGACTGGCCATGGCCACTGCTCGTCGGTCATGTATGAGTGATGTGGTCGGACAAATGGCGATGCGTCGATCATTTTCCGGGGGACCGAGACCGAGTTCGGGACAATCGTCACACATCATGCTTCCCAGTGGCCGTCCGGGAGATGAAATTGTAATCCGTTGGTTTTATCCTTGTTCTTCGAAGGATTGGGATCGGATGGTGCTTCATGTGGTGAACCTTTTGTGAAGCACCAAGATGGGACAATTTTGATGGATATTGAGAATGATGGGCTGATTTTATTGAGTTTTTATTTGTCTCCTTCGGGGGTGTTTAATTATCTGTTGCAGCTTGAAGGTTCATGAAATCGATGACCGAAATGAGTATGCAAAATAATCAAATGGCTGGACTTATTGAGAATCATTTACTTATAGTGCTAGTGTAAATTTTTCACATGAATGTTTATGATTTCGAGGATTTTTTAAATTACCTAACTTATTTTCATGAAATACTAGCTGACCCGGTGTGCTTTGCAACACCTTTTAAAATTATTTAAATTTTTATCAGTACGTACCCAGCAAACATGAAATCGCATTAAACGACAAACAAATCAACAACTCAAATCATCAAAAACGTTACTGCGAATTGTAATTCCAACTAACGCAAGGTTGAGAGAAAAAACTTGTGCTCTCTTGCATTCCTTCAGTATGTTTGAGTAAGGTGTGTCGTCCAATTCGTACACCCTTATCGCTTTAGCCAAAAGTTGAAAAAAATGTAAGTAAATGCTGTTTTTTCGAGTTTCATACGATCATTCTATAATGTATTTGAAACGTATAACAAAGTTGGTAAAAAATATACCTATAAAAATGTTTGCTTGGCAATTCAGTATTCAAATTTACAAAATTGTTCTTTAAAGTGGTTGCTGCAACTTCCACTTCGATCTGAAATACACTGAATTTTTTTTTACGCGGTTTTTTTACACGGTTTTTTTACGCGACTTTTTTTACGCAGATTTTTGAATTAACGCGGTTTTTTTACGTGGATAAAATTTTAATTCGAAAATCCACATAAAAAAACCGCGTTAATTCGAAAATTTGCGTAAAAAAAGTCGCGTAAAAAAATACCGTGTAAAAAAAACGCGTAAAAAAAAATCAGTGTATTTCAGATCGAAGTGGAAGTTGCAGCAACCACTTTAAAGAACAATTTTGTAAAATTTGAATACTGAATACCGGTTAAAACGGTTTTCTTTTACACGGATTTCGCATATTAACACGGTTTTTGAGAGAAAATATTCGAAGAGTTTTTCAAAGGAAAACACGTAGAATTTTTTGTAGTTGGGAAAATCTTTTCTGAGACTAAATACGTGATACATGAGACTTGAGATCTGAGACCTAAGACCTAAGACTTGAGATCTGTGACTGAGACATAAGACCTGAAATTTGAGACCTGAAATATGAGACCTGAAATATGAGACCTAAGATCTGAGACACGAAACATGAGATCTAAGGCATGAGACCTGAGAATTGAGACCTGAAATATGAGACCTGAAATATGAGACATGAGACCTGAGACTCTAGACCTGAGACCTGAGACCTGAGACATGAGACCTGAGACTTGAGATCTGAATTATGAGACCTGAAATATGTATGAGACCTGATAGTTGAGACACGAGACATGAGACCTGAGACTTGAGACCTGAAATATGAGACTCGAAATCTGAGACACGAAACATGAGACATGAGACCTGAGACCTGAGACCTGAGACATTAGACATGAGACATGAGACATGAGACATGAGACATGAGACATGAGACATGAGACCTGAGACAAGAGACATGAGACCTGAGACCTGAGACATGATACCCGAGACAAGAGACATGAGGCATGAGACCAGAGACATGAGACCTGAGACATGAGGCATAATCATGATACATGAGACATGAGACTTGAGACTTGAGACTTGAGACTTGAGACATGAGACCTGAGACCTGGACATGAGACATGAGGCATGAGACCAGAGACATAAGACATGAGACATGAGACAATCTGGATTCCATATTGTTAAATAAGCTACACTTTATTCCACTATTCCATTTGTCTAATTGATTTTGTTTTTTATCTTAAAAATTACCGATCATTGTACGCAAATTTTTAAATACCTAATTATGGTTCTTTCGCGTTTTTTCTAGTAACGCGCTTTTTTTTCGCGGATTTTTTTAATTAAACGGGGGTCTTTTTTACGCGGATCTTCGAATTAACGAGGTTTTTTTACGCGGATTTTCGAATTAACGCGGTTTTTTTTATGCGGATTTTTTTTTACGCGGTACGAAACCCCGCGTAAAAAAAACCTCAGTGTACTAAGGAAAATAATTAGAATTTTAGTTTTTTTTTTAAATCATTGTTCAAACTCTCAAATTAGAACAATGCCTTTATTTGCTTTAAAAGCACTTTAGTTATGCAGAAATGTACATATGTTTAACTCGTATGGAATTCCCTTCTTCTTCCCTGTCAAATGTAGAGCAGGTTTCGAATTAACGTAGAAACATTTCATGTAACTGAACAGTACCACATGCATCAATTAGCTTTGATTGCTTCATTAGTTTTCAAGTTATGAGAAAAAATATGAAAAAAAACCTCCCCTTTTCTTTCCTCTCCCCTCTGAAAAAAGGCACAGATACCTTGTATGAATATAAAAGAAATTCTATAAGATCCTCTGTTATCCTTTTATTTTCCTCTGTTAGATGGAAAGGTCTTAAATCATTATAGAAATATTTTTCTCATCCCAATACCTTCCCATGAATAATTTACTTTGTTTTTCTTGATTAGGCCAAAAGCTTGGGATCACCCGCTAAAAAATATGCAAATTTTGATCGTTCATATCTCAGCCATCTTAGGACATATTGCAAATTTTCTGATCTCATTTGAAAGATAATGAGCAATAGCTATTTTAGAGGTATTTTGCCCAGAAATAATGTTTTAGTTTTGCACCTTAAACTTAACCTAAATTTATAACATTTTCAAAAAATCGAACTCATTATTCAAAGCCGACCATCTCGTGATATAGTGAACCAAATTTCAAAATTTGAGTTGCATTAGAATCCTTATTGTATACTTCTCAAAACACAATAACAAAAATTTTGTGCTAAAATTTAAGAATGTACTTTTAATAAATGAAATAGACACTTAAGTTATCGGCCAAAAGTTTGGGATCACCCCCTAGTATGGTGTTTTGATCAAAATTTGGGATCATTCTTTTAAAAACATGCAAATTTATCTCATTCATATCTTTCTCATCTAACATCGAATTGCAGATCTGAAGGGTTCATTTGAAAGCTTAGTAATTGTTGTTTTTACCTGAACGATGTTGATTTTTCAGTACAAATTATTCAATTTTCTCATACAAACAAAAGAGCTCAAATTTACTTAAGTAAACGTTACTTAAAAATTCTGGATAAAAATCATGGAGGAGTTTTGAACCAAAGCGAAGTTTTTTAGACCCCATGATTTGAGAAATTCAAAAATGGCCTCAAATTGATTCAGTCTATTGCAGCATACCGAAAAGGATTCAATGAATGGCTCACTAATTGAACTATATTTTTTACTAAGGGAATTTCGATTAGCGTTGTTAATGAATTGTACATCTGTTTAATAATGAAACACGATTATACAAAAAGAGTGAGATAAGCATAAAAACCAGCATTGAATAACAACTTCCAGGAATCAAGATCAAAATTTTGAAGAAGTAAAATTGAGTTCAGAGATATTTAAAAAACCTGGGTATTTTTAAATTCTACTTGTAAGACTCCTACTTGTAACTCCTTTTTTCCAAAAAGCTTCAGGATTTGAACCTCTATCCTGGTTTTATCAACGAAAATTTAAATTTTCGGTTTTTGTTTTCCAATTTTGAAAGGCCCAACTTCAAAGAGATTTTGACTGATAACAATTGATTTCCCGGATATTTAATACAAAATTTGGGAAAAGTCTGGTCCGGCTCGGATGCCCGGACTTTTTTGAAAATGCGGATATATTCACTTTGTTTGCCAAACTATTTAAAAAAATTGGAAATTGTGTTGTAATATTTTTTTTTTAATTTATGCGCCCAGAGCGAAATTTTTTGGGCAAGTTTTGTTAAAATAATCATAAAAGGTTTCTCTGGAAGCCTAAAATACATGAATATGTCTTCTTTGACCTCACAATATCAATTTTAAATTTTCTGATAAGTTTCTTGGCGGCGAAGCCTAGCCGCCGGAATACGAACTGTCGACGAGAGAATAATCCGGATTTTTGGCCAACAACTTCGAAATCAAATGCCCGGATTTTGCCAGGTTTTTAGATAAAATTCCTCGGGTTTGTCCGGCCCAGATGACAGCTGAAAAACCAATAGGCTAAGAAACACCAAAATGGTTAATCAAATAGGTACTGGAATCTGTTATTAGAAAATGAAGTTCTTTGCATTGATTGATTAAATCCGATTTTTTTTTTGCTTATCTGTAACCAATTTCGACTGAAAACACCAATCGAATCAAATAAATCTTTTCCCCCTCATGCAATCATCCAAACAAAATCGAACCAGGATTACAAACAAACACATTTCAAAATCGTTTAATGGACCATTGAACATAAATTGCCGATCGACGGACGGTCTTGGTTTAGTGGGTAGTTGGACTTTTACGAGAGCTGATCCAGCGATTATCCTTCCATTGATACCTTACCGCCACACCGCCATTGGATAATGGCACTCCGATTTGGTGGTGGCTTTGAACGCAAATCAAAACGACTCCGGACGGCATCATGAAAACAGATTGATAATTAAAGCGACAGATTTTCTGCTCCACCCACCTTCTGCCTTCGGATGTCTTTCATGGATGCTGGCTAATCTGCTGGAAGGTGCTTGAGATGGTCATTAAGACACACTTCCGAGGGGCGGAAATTTTATGGCATGTCTTGTTGGGGGCATTCGGTTGGATTTGCAGATAGTCATATTTAGGGGCTGCTATAAAATGGAAAGAAAAAAAATCGGCCCCTCTGACAAGATTTGACTTGACGTTGCTCGTCTCCGGTTTTGGTCATCTTTTTTTCCTACCAGAAAGCTAGCTGCTGTCACTCTCGACTGCTAAATATCAAATGAAGAGCGCCATGGAGAAGCTTAATCGTCCGGATCTATTATACCGTTGGGAACGGACCGACCCAAGGAAGATGGCCAACTTCCGGCCAACAACGACGTCATGGAAACAACACTAGAAAAGCCACGACGATGCGCTCTTCCTTCGAGAATGAATGAGCTTGGAAATTGCTTGGGACACAAGGTTGGGGTGGGAAATTTGATACCACTGGCTGGCTGGTCCGTTCTTTGAGAGTGTTTGGGAGGATTGGCAATATTGTTACATCACTTAGCTTAGCTTGATGGCGCTGAAGCAGAAACAATGAAGGATTTGTGAAGGATCCATTAAAAGGATCTGTCACCAAAGAAATTTAACGCCATTTAACTGAACTCACGATTCTCACAAAAAATCCTGAATAAAACACGTTCAGTCAGATACAAAATCAAAATAGTAGGATCTTTTTCGTGAACTAAAACAGCAAAAAAGCTCAGATTAGTCACTTTCCGGTTTCTCAATGATTCAACCATTTAATTCAAACAATTTTTAATACACTGATCCTGACAAAAGTGAAAAAAAAGCTTCCCCAGGCAGTATATCATCGAGTGATATACCTGCTTGTGTTCTTAGCTCGTGGCATTAAATCACACCCTGTCAAATTCCAACACCAATCACGTTGCTCGCACACATTTCCCTGCAGCTACCGTCATCATCAAACAGCAAACAGGTGAGGGCGGCTGCTAAAAACAGTCGGTATAAAAAATCAAAAAAAAAAAAACTTTCGAGTCAGATACACTGCTACTTTCCTGTCATAATCCGTCGAGCTGGTCGCTGGCTTGTGCCTCAAATCCCAGTCTCCCCTACGTCTTCTGATTCCAGGATTGGTCCACAGAGAGCAGCTGTCAGCTGAAATATATACACAACACGGTAGCAGCGGCAGCAGCAAATCAAACATCATCCATGGCAGTGGTGCCAGTTTCAACATTTTCAATTTTTACTTTTGAAAAACCGAATTGGCTCTGATTCTGAATACTGCATTTCCATATTTTTCATATTTGAGAACTTTTCCGTGACTTCTAAATCGGATCAAATGGACCAGCTTAGATTTGCTAACGGTCGAAAATTACAGACTAAAGATGATCCTCGACACTCCAGGAGGAAACGCACAAAAACTGAACACCACAGAAAAGAGTTGCATAACGAGTCTGAAATTTGTATGCGTAGTGATTCTATTCGGGAAAAGCACAAAACACCATTTTAATGGCGTTCAGTGCCGGGAAAGGCCTTCGGGGGCCGAGGACACTTTTTTGAGAGCCCAAAAAAGAGTTCACCCATATACCTTAAGTCAATTTGCATTCACAATTAACACACGACGTATTACAGGACACGACACTTAACGTTCTTACAAACGGAAAAAAGGATTCAAAATTACCTTTTTTGTCGACCGGTTTCGGGCTCAATGTTGCCCATCTACAGGACGATGTCCGACTGATCACACGAAGAAATTACTGGCAGGATCGTACTACGAGTGTCATAGTATTCGTCGAAGGATGGTTCCTTTTTAAATTTTTCTTTTGGTGAAGGTGAAAAGCGGCGACATAATTGGTGGGTCATCTTCATTCATTAGCGGTTTCTCTGAAGTGCTAATGAACATAGACTCCCATGCGTTCAAATGTGAGGCTTTTCTTACACATTTCTTATAGGACACTTTTTCCCAGTTGATGGAGTGACCCATTTCCGTTGCGTGGGCAGCAACGCTGGATTCATTGGCCCTGTTGTTATCTACAGCGTTTCTGTGTTCTTTAAGTCGAACTTTAAATTTACGACGAGTTTGGCCAATGTAAACAGCTGAGCAACTCTCACAGGGAATTTCATAAATTCCGGATCTCTCATCTTGCGGGATCTTATCCTTCAAGGAGACCAACCGATCCTTAAGGGTGTTGCCGCTCTTGTATGCTGTTTTCAGGCCATGTTGAGAAAGGATTTTTGTAATCCCATTAGTTAGTTTAGGGTGGAACGGCAGGCTAACTCTATAGGGTTCTTCTTTCTCTGGCCTAAAGGTGGTGGCATCACTTCGGAACTTTTTTCTGGCATGTTTCCGGAGAATTTTGAGGACAAATTCGTTGTCAAAACCGTTCAAAAAACCCGCCTCAAAGATTTTATTCTTTTCCTCTTCAAATTCTGCCTTTTCCATTGGGATATTGTACAGGCGGTGCGCCATGGAATGGAAAGCGGCTTGTTTTTGCGCACCAAAGTGGTTGGAATCGGCTGTTATGTATCGGTCGGTTGAGGTTGGTTTCCGATATATTCCGAATTTTATGCTGTTGTCCTCTTTCCTTGAGATTAAGAGGTCAAGGAAAGGGAGTTTTCCATCAATTTCTTTCTCTACAGTAAATTTTATCGAACTGTGTCTGGAGTTTAGAAGGTCTAAAGTCTGCGTGAGATAACGCTCCTTTACCGAGGCAAGGATGTCATCGACGTAGCGCCACCAGACACGTGGGAAAAGTCTTTCTCTTTTCTCCAAATCTGCTTCCAAGTCGCTCATGAAAACTTCAGCCAAAAGTGGAGATAATTTGCTGCCCATGCTAAGGCCAAAGGTTTGCTTAAAAAACTTACCCCGGAAAATGAAGAAATTCTGCTTCATGCATACTTCTGCCACTGCAAGGTACGCTTCTATTTTGTTGGGAGACACCCGGCGACGTTCCAAGTGCCCCCGTAAGCTGTTGAGGGCGTCCGATGTTGGTACACTAGGGAAAAGTGCGGAGACGTCGAATGAAACTAATATTTCGCCTCGACGCACTTTGAACCCTTTTAGGCGCTCAACCAGTTCCACAGAATTTTTTACACTTTTGCCATGCTTTACAGGGTAATTTTTCATTTCTTCGACCAGCCATGCTGCCATTTTTTCCGTTGGTGTACTGATATTTGAAGAGATGGGTCGCATAGCTATCGGGTTTTTGTGGATTTTCGGCAAGCAATAGAGGGAAGCGACTTTCGGGTTCGGAACTAGAAATTTTCTTTCAAGTTTGGCATCACCCATAAGGAGGGCGACTTTCTGTCTTACCGCGTTAGCCTCCTCTATCATGGTATTGAGTGGATCTTTTGGCTTACCGTTTTTGAAAATACATTCCTCATATGGACCGTTGGCTATCATGTCTCGAACTTGTGTTCGAACTTGGGTTCAAAGTGCGTCGAGGCGAAATATTAGTTTCATTCGACGTCTCCGCACTTTTCCCTAGTGTACCAACATCGGGCGCCCTCAACAGCTTACGGGGGCACTTGGAACGTCGCCGGGTGTCTCCCAACAAAATAGAAGCGTACCTTGCAGTGGCAGAAGTATGCATGAAGCAGAATTTCTTCATTTTCCGGGGTAAGTTTTTTAAGCAAACCTTTGGCCTTAGCATGGGCAGCAAATTATCTCCACTTTTGGCTGAAGTTTTCATGAGCGACTTGGAAGCAGATTTGGAGAAAAGAGAAAGACTTTTCCCACGTGTCTGGTGGCGCTACGTCGATGACATCCTTGCCTCGGTAAAGGAGCGTTATCTCACGCAGACTTTAGACCTTCTAAACTCCAGACACAGTTCGATAAAATTTACTGTAGAGAAAGAAATTGATGGAAAACTCCCTTTCCTTGACCTCTTAATCTCAAGGAAAGAGGACAACAGCATAAAATTCGGAATATATCGGAAACCAACCTCAACCGACCGATACATAACAGCCGATTCCAACCACTTTGGTGCGCAAAAACAAGCCGCTTTCCATTCCATGGCGCACCGCCTGTACAATATCCCAATGGAAAAGGCAGAATTTGAAGAGGAAAAGAATAAAATCTTTGAGGCGGGTTTTTTGAACGGTTTTGACAACGAATTTGTCCTCAAAATTCTCCGGAAACATGCCAGAAAAAAGTTCCGAAGTGATGCCACCACCTTTAGGCCAGAGAAAGAAGAACCCTATAGAGTTAGCCTGCCGTTCCACCCTAAACTAACTAATGGGATTACAAAAATCCTTTCTCAACATGGCCTGAAAACAGCATACAAGAGCGGCAACACCCTTAAGGATCGGTTGGTCTCCTTGAAGGATAAGATCCCGCAAGATGAGAGATCCGGAATTTATGAAATTCCCTGTGAGAGTTGCTCAGCTGTTTATATTGGCCAAACTCGTCGTAAATTTAAAGTTCGACTTAAAGAACACAGAAACGCTGTAGATAACAACAGGGCCAATGAATCCAGCGTAGCTGCCCACGCAACGGAAATGGGTCACTCCATCAACTGGGAAAAAGTGTCCTATAAGAAATGTGTAAGAAAAGCCTCACATTTGAACGCATGGGAGTCTATGTTCATTAGCACTTCAGAGAAACCGCTAATGAATGAAGATGACCCACCAATTATGTCGCCGCTTTTCACCTTCACCAAAAGAAAAATTTAAAAAGGAACCATCCTTCGACGAATACTATGACACTCGTAGTACGATCCTGCCAGTAATTTCTTCGTGTGATCAGTCGGACATCGTCCTGTAGATGGGCAACATTGAGCCCGAAACCGGTCGACAAAAAAGGTAATTTTGAATCCTTTTTTCCGTTTGTAAGAACGTTAAGTGTCGTGTCCTGTAATACGTCGTGTGTTAATTGTGTAGTTAAGTTCTTACGTTGGCACAAATCCGTTTGAAAATGAGTCAATTTGCATTATTTACAAAAAAAAAAAATTATTGCTTATCCCCATTTGGTTCATAATGCCTAACAAGGAACTGCTGTTTAAAAACTGATATCTGATGAATCTGATGAATAGTATCTGGAACTTTGGAACAACGATCAAAGGATCAACGATTATCGCAATAAAATACGCTGAAACAGTACAGATAAGCTAACAATCTGGAAGCACTGCCTTCAGCAGCTAAAAACACACCGACGCGCTGCCGCTGTCATGATCATCGTTCAGCTTTCCGGAAAATCTCTCTGCGCCACAAGGCAAAAGTAAATAAACACTGCTGACTGAAAAGCTGGATTTACCTGGCTGATGGCTGCTGGTGCGATGGAATCCGGTTGGTTGCCCACTTTTTCGGTTCACTTTTTTCGAAACAACCAAACCGAACTCCTGACGGCAAAAGCAAAAGGAAACGGGAGGCCTTCAGCATCCCCCATCAACATACAACACCCTCACATCATCCCCCCTTTCCTTTGATTTTGATCCGTGATTTTTCCAGTTCCCACGCTTCTGTATATCTGCTTAAATGCGGAGAGCGACGCGGCCTGGCGCTCGTTTTTCTGAAACGAATAAATATCACCAATTTTGATCCCAATCCTAAGTCTTGGCTGCTTTACAGCATCACCTCAGCTGATCCACCCTGAGCGTGGGAGGAAAAGCTGCTCCGAAAGGCTGTCGGATAAATGTTTATCTATCTTTCCGTCGCGTCGTCGTTGCATGGAGGGATGATGTGCTGTTTTTTTTTTCAGCCTTCTGCGAGACTTATATGTATAGTGGTGTGTTAGGGGCTTTCAAGCTTAATTCAATTTTTAGTTTATTAAATTATGACTGCAGCATGCCGCCCACGCAGGAGTAGTGAGGCCGATGAACAACTTGAATGAACGGTTCACGTGCTTTACTGATTTAATAACCGGCATATTCTACGGGGAAATGTTTGAATTTCATTTCAACGTTGATTGAACGTCATTAACGCTTGTAAGTTCAAACCCAAATTAAGGATATTTCAAATAAAAATTTGTAACTTAATATTTGAGTTTTATTTTTGACACTTAACAAACTTTATTGCATTCGAGTCTAAGACATAAAACAGCTAGTTTCTTCTGTGCCTTTAAAATCTCAGATTTTTTTACATTTCATGTTTTTCGAATTATAGAGATTAATCATTGATTATGGAATGGCGCAATTAAATAAACAAACTCAGGCTGTTTTGAGAAATTGATAAAACATTAAAATAACTAACCAACAAAAAAAAATATGAACTCAAAAATTTGAAAATGACGAATCACATTAAAGATTTTTTTTACCGAAACTGCCAAAATTTCCAAGCTTAGCAGAAGGCTTTAAGGACTTGGCTTACTCATTTTTGTAATTTTTGTTATTTTTGTAATATTTGTAATTTTTGTAATATATGTAATTTTTGTAATTTTTGTAATTTTTGTAATTTTTGTAATTTTTGTAATTTTTGTAATTTTTGTAATTTTTGTAATTTTTGTAATTTTTGTAATTTTTGTAATTTTTGTAATTTTTGTAATTTTTGTAATTTTTGTAATTTTTGTAATTTTTGTAATTTTCGTAATTTTTGTAATTTTTGTAATTTTTGTAATTTTTGTAATTTTTGTCATTTTTGTCATTTTTGTCATTTTTGTCATTTTTGTCATTTTTGTAATTTTTGTAATTTTTGTAATTTTTGTAATTTTTGTCATTTTTGTAATTTTTGTAATTTTTGTAATTTTTGTAATTTTTGTAATTTTTGTAATTTTTGTAATTTTTTGTAATTTTTGTAATTTTTTTAATTTTTGTAATTTTTGTAATTTTTGTAATTTTTGTAATTTTTGTAATTTTTGTAATTTTTGTAATTTTTGTAATTTTTGTAATTTTTGTAATTTTTGTATTTTTTGTAATTTTTGTAATTTTTGTAATTTTTGTTATTTTTGTAATTTTTGTAATTTTTGTAATTTTTGTAATTTTTGTAATTTTTGTCATTTTTGTAATTTTTTGTAATTTTTGTAATTTTTGTAATTTTGAAATTTTTGTAATTTTTGCCATTTTTGTAATTTATGTAATTTTTGTTTTTTTTTTGTTATTTTTTAATTTTTGTAATTTTCGAAATTTTTGAAATTTTTGTAATTTTTGTAATTTTTGTAATTTTGGTAATTTTTGTAATTTTTTGTAATTTTTGTAATTTTTGTAATTTTTGTAATTTTTGTAATTTTTGTAATTTTTGTAATTTTTGTAATTTTTGTAATTTTTGTAATTTTTGTAATTTTTGTTATTTTTGTAATTTTTGTAATTTTTGTAATTTTTGTATTTTTTGTAATTTTTGTAATTTTTGTAATTTTTGTTATTTTTGTAATTTTTGTCATTTTTGTCATTTTTGTAATTTTTGTAATTTTTGTAATTTTTGTAATTTTTGTCATTTTTGTAATTTTTTGTAATTTTTGTAATTTTTGTAATTTTGAAATTTTTGTAATTTTTGCCATTTTTGTAATTTATGTAATTTTTGTTTTTTTTTGTTATTTTTTAATTTTTGTAATTTTCGAAATTTTTGAAATTTTTGTAATTTTTGTAATTTTTGTAATTTTGGTAATTTTTGTAATTTTTTGTAATTTTTGTAATTTTTGTCATTTTTGTCATTTTTGTCATTTTTGTCATTTTTGTCATTTTTGTCATTTTTGTCATTTTTGTCATTTTTGTCATTTTTGTCATTTTTGTCATTTTTGTAATTTTTGTAATTTATGTCATTTTTGTCATTTTTGTCATTTTTGTCATTTTTGTCATTTTTGTCATTTTTGTCATTTTTGTCATTTTTGTCATTTTTGTCATTTTTGTCATTTTTGTCATTTTTGTCATTTTTGTCATTTTTGTCATTTTTGTCATTTTTGTCATTTTTGTCATTTTTGTCATTTTTGTCATTTTTGTCATTTTTGTCATTTTTGTCATTTTTGTCATTTTTGTCATTTTTGTCATTTTTGTCATTTTTGTCATTTTTGTCATTTTTGTCATTTTTGTCATTTTTGTCATTTTTGTCATTTTTGTCATTTTTGTCATTTTTGTCATTTTTGTCATTTTTGTCATTTTTGTCATTTTTGTCATTTTTGTCATTTTTGTCATTTTTGTCATTTTTGTCATTTTTGTCATTTTTGTCATTTTTGTCATTTTGTCATTTTTGTCATTTTTGTCATTTTTGTCATTTTTGTCATTTTTGTCATTTTTGTCATTTTTGTCATTTTTGTCATTTTTGTCATTTTTGTCATTTTTGTCATTTTTGTCATTTTTGTCATTTTTGTCATTTTTGTCATTTTTGTCATTTTTGTCATTTTTGTCATTTTTGTCATTTTTGTCATTTTTGTCATTTTTGTCATTTTTGTCATTTTTGTCATTTTTGTCATTTTTGTCATTTTTGTCATTTTTGTCATTTTTGTCATTTTTGTCATTTTTGTCATTTTTGTCATTTTTGTCATTTTTGTAATTTTTGTCATTTTTGTCATTTTTGTCATTTTTGTTATTTTTGTCATTTTTGTCATTTTTTTTTTTTTTTTGTTATTTTTGTCATGTTCTAGAATCTTTAAAATGGTGAACTTAATATTTACAATGAAGCAATATGTTACTAAAAGGGCAGCATCATTCATCGATGGCTGAGACTTTGGATTTGCTCAAGAGTCTGGTTGATTTATTTTGGTTTTTGATTGGAGCAAGAGAAATCTTTTTTTTAAATCCTTCAATTTCTTTTTAAAAAAAACTCAAACAACAAAATGTTTGAACAAATTCAAACATTTCAACTATTTATGGAAATTAATTAATTTTCAAAAAGAAACAGCTAAAGCTGAAACTTTGACGGTTTCAACTTGATTAAAGTTTAAAAATTCAGATTTAATTTTGACATTTGGATGAAAAACTGGTATATTTATAAAGTTCAGCATTACGTGAAGATTTCATGTTTCTTTATCAGTAATATTCTAAAAATCAATCCATTAATAAAATCCTGTGAATGATTTTTAAAAATAAAAATCAGGTATTTTTAAAAAACATCACTTGTAAAATAAAATTAAAATTCTTCTTACTCTTTGTTAATCTCAGCTGAGTTTTGTTTACAAACTGACTTTGGTAAACAATTTAAAAATTTTAAAAAGAACTTACAATCATAATTATAAATCTGCTATCTCTTATTGTTTGAAATTCTCAATAAAATGATCATATTTTTTTATTTATTTTTTTTTCTTAGTTGCTTATTTTGGACAAAATCTGAATCAAAATTTTAAAATTAATACTTAATCTGAATTTTTAACCTAAATTAAAGTTAAAATTTTGGATTTGTTTTCGGATTTAAATATAGATTTCAAATCTCAATTCCAGTTAAGATTTTTAAAATAAACCAAGAAGTGAAATTTGTTTCCAAAATCGACTCAATTATGATCAAGCTTTCCAAATTGTCTGAATTTATTTAGGCTTGCCCGGCTTTGAAATGAAATTTTCAACACGAGTCCGATCTGTCCCGAATGCCGGCATATTGGAAAAAACTGCTCAGATTCTGCCCGGTTCTTTTAACATTGTATGCTCAATTCTACAAATATTTCAAATTCAGTTTTGATAGATACGACTAAAATAGTTTTATTTTTCAAAGATTATTTAAACAAAATAAACTTTTTTTTTCGGATGCCTTCAACGAATTGAACGCTTATGTGCTTGAACAAATTTATTAAATGAAAGATTTTTTTTCAAGAATATTGTACAATTTATTTTGAATTATGGCCTGAAATTTGCTCTGATTTGGAAGATACTTTCCGGGTTTTTGCATGATAAATTTGAATCAGGAAGGTAAAGGTTTTGCAAGATTTAAAAAAAAATTGCCTGGAAGTTTCCGACTGTGCTACGTGCGAAAATAATTCGGGAAAGCTCAAATTTTGAAGTTTTTGGTTTCAATGAAAACTCAATTATTTATTTTTTATCCGACTTGTGAAATTGAATAAAAATATAAATATGATGATTCTGAGTTTTTTTCATTCAAGATCGCCATTTTGAAGCTTTGTTTTGTTAGATCTATGCAAAAGGAAAAAGTTTAAAAATTCAAATCAGAATAATAAACATAAATTCAGGATGGTATCTTAGATAATTTTTTTCATATTCGGAAATAATCATCCAAATTTTGCAGATGCAAATGAGTTTCTAATGATGAATCAAACTGAAAATCTAGAATCCAAATTTGATACTGCATCCGAAATAAAATCACAGAAATACTATTTTGATAGTTTGGAACCAGAACCTCTGAAAGAAGGTAAATCGCATTGAAAAATTTATATACAGATTTAAAAATGAGTTTCTATCAACAAGTGTTTTTTTAAATCTGTAGCAGAATTTAGAATTTTAGTTTTCAAATTTTTGGCATCAGTTTTGAGCCAAATTAGTTAAGATCAATCAAATACTCTAACCGAATTTTCCAAATTTTAATACGAATTTGATATTTTGAGTTTAGAGCAGGGAACCTCGCTTGTTTTTTCTGGACTTTCATGGAATGTTGGGGGGTTGGGTTAACCCCCAAAACCCTCCCTAAACAAAAACTCTGAAGTTGTTCTTACAAATTTCCAAGTTGGAATTTTGTTTATCGCCGCGCTTTAAAGTGATTTGAATCTTCGACGTTTTTCGGCGGATTTTAGAATCAAAAACGTTATTACCAGTTGTCCAGACGTTTCGAGCTACTATGGCTTTCGCTCCTCTTCAGAGGACACTAAAATTATATTTTAACAATGAATTTTTATCTAAATTTACAATATTTAAAATCTTACAAACTACTGGCCTTCGTCTATATTAGTTTGATTCGGGACATTTTGTTTTGATTTTCGTTTACATTTGTGTGTTAGTGTTTGTGACAATTTTTTGATTACAGAGTCGTAAGCTGTCTTAAAATTACAGGAGTCTATCTGCCTATTGACTACATTGTTGTCACCTCTAATCTTAATGTAAAAAGTTTCAGCTGTGATTCTTGCATTATAGCCTGTAACTTTTTCTAAAATGTTTGTATTGTCGAAGTCGAAAAGGTGACCAGTTTCCAAACTGTGTTGTGCTAGTCCAGTGCTTATTTGTTTTGTAGATACATTTGTTTTATGTTGTTTTAATCTTTTTCCAAGAACTGACTAGTTTCACCTATGTATGATTTGTTACATTTACCACAATTGATTTCATACACGACGTTGGTATTTTTGTTTTTGGGGATTTTGTCCTTAGTTTTTGTGAGGATCAGATTTTTGATTTTATCTAAAGGCTGGAAGGCGACATTAATGTCAAATTGCCATAAGTACCTTGAAAGTTTTTCCCCCAATCCTGAACAATAGGGGATTGTTACAAACTTGCTTGAATTTCTATTGGTTATACTTAAAGTGTTATAAATTTTATGTGTTCGTTCTTTAACAATACTCGTAACAAAATATTGTGGATAGTTGTTTAAGTTCAAAATGTTTCTAACTGTATTAAGTGTTTTTTCCCTATATTTTGCGTGTGATAATCTTATTGCCCTATCTACTAAAGCTATGACAGTATTCTTTTTGTGCAAATATGGACTTAACGAATTAAAGTCTAGGTATCGGCCTTTTTCGTCTTTTGGGAACCATTCCGTTGTGATGCCATTTCCTTCCCGCCGCAAAATTGTATCGAGAAACTTGATTTCTCCATTCAATTCGCGCTCGATAGTGAACTGTAACCGTTGATGAAATCCATTGAAGATGTCGACAGTTTCAGTCTGTTGATCACTTCTTGCAGCTACCAAGCAGTCATCAACGTATCGCTTGAAGAAAACCGGCGAGATCCCCTTCATTCGCAACTCATCTAACGCAGCCTGTTCGATCCGCTCGAGAGCTATAGAAGCCACCACCGGACTCAAAGGTGAACCCATCGGGACTCCAAATTTCTGAGCATAGAATCTTCCGTTGAATTGAAAAAATGTAGATTTTAGCACTACTTACGAAATAGCAAAATATATCACCGGTATTTTGAATAAAATCGCTGGGAACACAAATCGCCACATCAACAACAGCTTCGAGTTCGTCGACGAGATAAGAAAAATTGTTCTCCTCCCAGATACGGTTTTGTTCTCACTGGATGTCGTTTCACTGGATGTCGTTTCACTTTCACGTTGTGGCGCGAATTGAATGGAGAAATCAAGTTTCTCGATACAATTTTGCGGCGGGAAAGAAATGGCATCACAACGGAATGGTTCCCAAAAGACGAAAAAGGCCGATACCTAGACTTTAATTCGTTAAGTCCATATTCGCACAAAAAGAATACTGTCATAGCTTTAGTAGATAGGGCAATAAGATTATCACACGCAAAATATAGGGAAAAAACACTTAATACAGTTAGAAACATTTTGAACTTAAACAACTATCCACAATATTTTGTTACGAGTATTGTTAAAGAACGAACACATAAAATTTATAACACTTTAAGTATAACCAATAGAAATTCAAGCAAGTTTGTAACAATCCCCTATTGTTCAGGATTGGGGGAAAAACTTTCAAGGTACTTATGGCAATTTGACATTAATGTCGCCTTCCAGCCTTTAGATAAAATCAAAAATCTGATCCTCACAAAAACTAAGGACAAAATCCCCAAAAACAAAAATACCAACGTCGTGTATGAAATCAATTGTGGTAAATGTAACAAATCATACATAGGTGAAACTAGTCAGTTCTTGGAAAAAGATTAAAACAACATAAAACAAATGTATCTACAAAACAAATAAGCACTGGACTAGCACAACACAGTTTGGAAACTGGTCACCTTTTCGACTTCGACAATACAAACATTTTAGAAAAAGTTACAGGCTATAATGCAAGAATCACAGCTGAAACTTTTTACATTAAGATTAGAGGTGACAACAATGTAGTCAATAGGCAGATAGACTCCTGTAATTTTAAGACAGCTTACGACTCTGTAATCAAAAAATTGTCACAAACACTAACACACAAATGTAAACGAAAATCAAAACAAAATGTCCCGAATCAAACTAATATAGACGAAGGCCAGTAGTTTGTAAGATTTTAAATATTGTAAATTTAGATAAAAATTCATTGTTAAAATATAATTTTAGTGTCCACTGAAGAGGAGCGAAAGCCATAGTAGCTCGAAACGTCTGGACAACTGGTAATAACGTTTTTGATTCTAAAGTCCGCCGAAAAACGTCGAAGATTCAAATCAAATTTCCAAGTTAAAGATTTTTGACGGTCGCCATGTAGTATATATATTCAAAATATAATTTGTTCACTTTCTGGTGGTAAGAATTGAATTCTTAATTTAAAGAGCTTTGATGGAGCAGAATTTTAGGTTTGAAAATCTAAGTATATTATTTTGAACAAGTCAACGGTGATTAGCTCAAAATCACGGTTAGACATTCCGATTTATTTTTATTCGACTTTGAACAACGAATATTTTGAACTGTAATTTTATCATGCAGATTATTAAAATTGCTTTTTCTTCTTTTTTCAGACATTATTAACAAATCACTTGTTGTGGAAAAAAAAATATCGAGGAAAGTGCCCTTACTGCAAATAGGATACAAATTGAGAAACAATCAAGAGTTTTGTTCCCATTCTAAGGGCACAAATGTTCTCAACGTTTCTAATCTCAATAAATCCATCAAAAGGCCATAACTGCTGTTGAAACAAAATTTTGCTCAATCAATCATTCTAGGAGCCGTCCGACCTTAGCTCAAAAACATATGTTTCAGGCTAGGTTAGGGTCAAAGTATAAAACATCCCGACGTTGTGGTTTTCCAACGTCGGTCGTCGTCGTTCACATCTCAATGTGGGGATGTCATAAAAATAAAAGACCGCGCCGACTGTGTGGCTTGTGGGGGTGCCAGAAAAAAATCGTTTCCAACAGAAGATACAAAACTGTGGTGGATGGCAAAAAAGTTTCCATGCGAAACCCTTCGACTGCAAAAAAAAAGCTTCAACTAGTCTTAAGTGAGATTTTATGGCAGCCATTCAAACGGAAGACGAGAATTCCGGAATCAACCTGACCCAGATGGAAGACGGAAACGAAAAGAATCCCTTCTTCTTTGCTTTCGATACTTCTGGTCTAGCTGCTGCAGCAATATACAAACGAGATTTATTGGCTGGAAGTGGAATTTGTGCTGTTTGAAGTGCACACACTCATCATCATCGTCAACTTTATGAGTACACAACGTGTAGTGGTACAATTTATCAATGAAACACAAGTGATTGAGGGAAATGAGAGAGTGACTGGCTCGAGTGCCTACTTTGAATGAGGTATGATGTGAACATTTCCTGAATGATTACTAATGAAGGGCTCAAGTGCTTTCAAATGCACTTAGATCAAAACGAAGCAGTTGTTTTCAAGAGCTAATATTCACCCATAATTAATGGTAACGATTTCGAGATGATAATCGACGATTGTATAATGTTTGTTCAGAGGAGTGCCAGTTAAAATTGAAGAATTGTTGTTAAGAAAGCTATTTAAATTTTTTTTAAGCTTTATTACTATAAAATATACCTTCAATTGCATTCTCTCCAATAAACCAACTTTTCTAACAAAGAAATCCTACCAAAGTAATAAAGTCTTTCAACGACCAACATCCGGATAGCATGCCGCCTTCTTCTAAATTTTCCTCTTATCAGACGGCGAAGAATGTCGTCGTACCCACAATGAATCATCAAAAGTAAACCACAAAAAGTCCCTTTCAGAAGGCATCATCAGTCCTTATCGCCATTGATAATCATCGTCAGCTTTTTCCCTGGAAGCGCCGCCGTCTGGAGGAAAATATTTCAAAGCTCAAAGTTATCTCCCGAAGGAAAAAGTCTAGTCATTATTGGAATTCACGTCTCGAGCGAGCGAGAAGCGAAGGAAAAATCGGCCCTTGGAGGAAGCTATACAGCGGAACAGGGGAAAAAAAAAATCGTGGAAAAAGTTTTTTAATTCGCTTTCCGGACTTGTCTTGTCATCTTCTTCCACATTTCTTGTAAATTCCCCTTCATAGCAGCAGATCGAAATAATCACGAGCAAGACATACAACGGAGGAAAAGTGATACTGACACAAGATGGTTGCTCCCGGGATGAATGGTCGGGCACTTGTTATGAATTAATGTTTAATGAACGACATCCGTTTCGGTAATAAATCAGGGAACGATAAAATGTGCGCTTCTTAGTTGGTGCAATTTTGTGTCTTCTTCTGGAATCTTTTGTCCCTAGGATTCTGGGAAGGATGGAAGGAGATCTTCGAAGGTATCTTAACTTTATGGCGATAATTAAATATTTATATTGAAACAGTTACATCTGGAGAAAATTTATTTTCGTTGATTGGATTCCATTGATTTAAACTTATTCAAAATTGACCATTTTTGCACTTATAACATTTTTCTCCTGAGGGCCTCATATGCATTTTCAATATAAAGGTTAATTTTTTTCTTGATATTCATATTCAGATTCGAAGTTCTTAAGCTGAATTCTTATGTAGATTTCAAACACAACTAAGGTATAATTCTCATTCAAAATTAAATTCAAAATTCAGATTTCAGATTCATCTCATAAATTAGTAGGTTTCACAATCAAGATAAAAAATATCAAGATTACTATTTTGTTGAGGAATCAAAATCGCACACACTTCAAGCCTATTTTTTTATCTTAATTTCCAAACTTGAATAAAAGTCAATTTTTTACACACAATTCAGCTAATTATCACAAATATATAGAAGAATTTGAGTTTATTTTGCATGGTTTGTTTGATGAAAAGATCTGCTTTAATTTTTTTTTAAATCTACTTAGGATATTAATTATAGATTTGATTTTGAATGAAAAATATGTATTGATAAAGAAACATTCAGCTTATATTTACGAAAAAAAATCTACAGTAAATACCATATTTTCTTGGTGTATTGTACAACATTAAATATATTGCAAATTTTTCAATAGCTTACTTACAAAGTAAAATTTAAACTTTTGATCGAGTTCGCTAGATTTAGATTTTTGCACTCACATTCTTTAAAAAAAAACTTTGATATGGTCTTATCAAATCAATCTATCAAACTCTTGAGCAAATTTTAATTTAATGGATTTAAACCATCGATAAAAATGAATCAAATTTCCCTCCCAAACAAAAGACAGTTTTTAACCCTCGAGAACCAATCAAGCAAATGGTATCAAATTTTTCATGGGGTGGTAGTTGGGAACGGGGCATATTTCTTTTAACATTAGATACCCCTCCTTCCTCCCAGTGGGGTGATAGGAAGGCGGGAGGGGGACTACCTTACAATTATTGATATAACTCAAAAACTAATCAAGATATTGGAACCAAATTTGGCATGGGAAGGTATTTGGATACGAAACATATTTCAATGATTATTTGAGACCCCTCCCTCTTTCCTGTAGAAAGGGGGAGAAGGCCTCTTTCATATTTTTTTACATACCTCAAAAACTAATAAAGTAAGTGGAATCATGTTTGGCATAGGAGGGTATTTGGATTTGAAAATTATTTCTATGATTATTTAAGACTCCTCCCTCTTTCCAGTAGGGCGATTTAAAGGGGGAAGGGGACCTCTTTTATATATTTTTTTATAACTCAAAAACTAATTAGGCAAATGAAACCAAACTTAGCATGGGCGGGTATTTGGGAACGTGACATGTTCTAATGATTGTTTAAGACCCCTTCCTTCTTCCAGCGGGGAGAAAGGTGGGTTGGTGCTTCCTTTCAAGTTTATGCATAACTGAAAAATTTACTGCGTGAATAAAACAAAATTTGGCATGGGATGGTATTTCAATACGAGAGATTTTTCTATGTGAAACAATTCCTTTATTGCAGTAGGAGGATACAATTGGAAATAAAGGAAGGGAAAGCTTATATTTGATCTTTTTTTAAAAATATCTGAGAAATGGACAAAACTTAACATGGAAAATCATGTTGGTATAATTCTAAGATTATCTGACACACCATCCTCCTTTCAGTAGTAGGAACATAGGAGGAGGGATGTAAGCCCAATACAATTTTGTTAGCATAAGTTCTCAAATTATGCTAACGAAGCCAACAAATGGAAACAAATATGGCATGAGAAGGTACTTGGTTACGAGATATGTTTCTACGATTGTAATAGACCCTTACGCTTTACAGTTTAGAGAGGGGTTGAAAGGAGGGGGCTCCATATAAATTTTGTTGTAAAGCTTATTAACTTATCAACCAACATTTTAAATAAGAAGATTTTTAGGCTCGAAAAAAATGGGTATGATTATTAAAGACCACGCCCTCCATTCAGCAGTAGTAACTTTTTTTTTAATTAAACTGAGAAATTTCAAAATAGACTAAAGCCAAATTTAACACCAAAAATCGTGTCTTCATGTTTTGAAAAATATAGAGATGTACCGAATTGTGGTATTCGGCGAACGGCCGAATACCGAATATTGACCTTTTCAACTATTCGGCAAAACGAATATTCGGCCGAATATTCAATAAAAAAAACCTTAAGCGATTATTTCAATGCTTCCTATTTCTTCCATATTAATGCCCCTCATGTTTTTTAGTCGATTACTTTCAACCACATGATATGATCAGATGATGTTTTACAACATTTTTTTTTACGTAGTGGTCTTTCTGATTTTTAAAATGTCACCAATTACTGAAAAGACATCAGAAAACTAGTCGCTTCTAGGGCGTTTATCACCAAAGAGATTGCATTCCTGTGAAATCTGGAACAGGTGCCAAGCTATTTGAAATTGCTTCTCTGATATTGAATTAGATTAACATCGAATTTGAGCAAGATATCTTTAAAATAGTTGTTGAAAAGATAGATGATCTTCAACCTTAGGCAAACCATACTTTCATTCAACCATACGTATCCAGACGGTCAGGCATTCAGATTGATTTTTGAAAAAAAAAAAAGGCGAAATTTATGTATGTTTTGATTTTTTTTTTAAATTGAACACAAAATCTTAAAATTTTTAAAGAGGAATTTGAGTTTTTTATATGATTTAGCAAAAAATCTGAATAAACCCGAACAAAACTCGGGAAGTAATATATGGATATCCCGTCCAGTTAGACTTATCTGGATTCTTTACTGGATGTATGGGCAAGCTCGAATATATCCTGAAAATCTGGAATAAACTGTAACCAAAGTATAAAGCGATACCGTTCAGCATTCTCTTGTTCGATCTACTGTGAAAGATACGCGGATACACCTTAGATTTTTTGCTGGAACCATAAGTTTTTAATGATTGTGTAGCTTTTACAATATTTCTTTTGTATATTTTATAAATGATCAAAAATTATTTGAAAAATTTACAAGTCTGGTAGAAGACATTCGGCCTATTCGGCATATTCGGCCGATTACTTAGCTCAACTATTCGGTGAGCCGAATATTCCGCCTAACGGTTTTTCGGCGATATTCGGCGCCGAATATTCGGCCGACCGAATATTCGGTACATCTCTACTTTATACTGATTTAAAAAATTTTAATTGTACTCACTCTCTTTAAAGTTCTTTACCTTCTTGTATAAGTTTTTGTGCAGTTTTAGCGTATTCAAAAAAAAAATATTTTTCTAGAAAGTTTATGTTCATTGTACGGAAAACTCTCTAATTAAAAAAAATACTTTACTACACCATCTAAAGAACTTATTTATGAATCATTGGGTACAGTAAATTAAATTTCTGTGATGCAGTTGGTTTTGATACACGATTTAGCTTTAAAGAATATATTTGAAAAATTGCACCAAACCCTCGCCCTCAGTTCGTTCTTTCTACGGCCCTGCTGCATAGACTAGTTATAAAAAAAATCAGAAACAAAGGGAAGTCAATATCACCAGCTATGGAAACCGTGTGTACGTCTGCGAATTTATATTCAAAAATCCAAGGAAAAGATTTGGTGTTAGTAGTGGAGACGTTTTAAATCAGGATCCATGTACATAGGTAAAACGTGCGATTATGTTTTTCTTCTCTTACTCTGCTCTTAAATATTTCATAAGAGGGCTCCTACTTGTACCTTTGAGGCAGTGATAAAATGCTCTGGAGCTACCTGAAAGACAAAAGTTTTGCAATAATGCAATTATCGTAGATAAAGCATTTTTTTTTAATTTTCTTCAAGGTAAAATATTTCTTTCTCGGATACGTGTTGTGTTTTAAAGAACAACCCTTTCTTTTTTTTGTTTAACCAACATAGTCATAACATGTAAGCATCATATCATCATGTCATGTCTGTGATGTAAGCATCCTTTTCAAAGTGATCTCTGTTTTATTTAACATGCATTGCAGATATTGCTATGGCCAGGCCAACCATGTGGTAAACACCACAGAAGGTAGCGGAACAAGGGAAGGAATAAAGCGTGGAGTAAAACATGAAACTCTGAAAAGGTTGGATCTTAACAGAAGGGGATACAGTTTTAACTGATTCGGATCCGTTCGTTTCAAGTTGGCATGAGCAGGACTGATGGTGTTTTGATACTGGGAACTATTGCAAACGAAACTTTAGAAGCCGTTTTGCGCTTCTCACGTCTTTCCGGTGTATGAAATAACCACATGATTTCTCCATTTCATACCTGAGTAATTATAAATATGATTCAAAACGTTGCTTTCTGTTGAGCTTAAGGTGTTAAAATAGAAATTTGTATGATTTGCCGCGAGCACTCGCATGCACCCACCCTACAAGTCTCTGCTACAGAAACATCGTTATTTCCTATCGTTCAATGATGGAACCGTTCTGGCAAATCTTACGAATCATTGGACTAAGCCAATAAAAAATATATTAAGGAAAATTGTAGCAAAATGTGAAAAGTATCAGGGCCGTAGGAAGAACCGGCTCATGGGGGGGGGGGGGGGGGGGGGGGTTTTGGTGACTGATTTTTACCTATGATTTTTTCCCAATAACTCACGAATTCAAAAAAAATTAAAACTTGTATCTATATGATCATTAATTTTAAAGTACTCATTAATAGTTTTCGTGTTAAATCGTAACTTTAGAAAAGTGGTCCTAAGCCTGAAAGGTGAGATAAATTTTTAAAATGAAACCCTTAGAAACAAAATATGGAATTTGCTTTCAACGATGGTTTTATTTTGGAATTTGAAAACATGCTCAATCTTTCAAACTCTTTTGTAAATTGCAAGTTTCTAACCTTTGATGGAAATAAATAAAATTTTCCCAAGAGACCGTAGGAGATGAAAAAAAAAATCCGGATCAAATTTGCTTGATGTTAACTTGAAATTATGATTTCATTTTAGCTTTAAAAAAAACTGCAATATTAATAATGTTAAACAATACACCAAGCAAATATAGGATTTTGTGCATATATTTTAGGTGAAAATCATAATATATGCACAATCAATCACAATAAAGAATCAATTCCCTAATAAAAATCGTGTGGATGATTTTTTAAAATATCATTTGGGATGTTTTGCATTTAACAAAACTTAGAAAACTAGCTCAAATTCTACCTAATATTCATGATCTTTTTCGATTGATGTTTCTCGGTGGTCATGAGAGAAGGAAGGAAAAAGATCATTACATTAGTAAGTGCGGTGATCAAAATAAAAAAAAATCATATTTGTAATTTTATGATGATCATAAGCTTAATCATTTTCTGAATGTTAACCCTTCATTTCATGATTTTTTATTTTTTCTTGAAAAAATTCTCAATAGTGCGCAATGATGAGTACATAAAGGGAAAAATAATGAAGAAATATAATTTTCACACATTTCGAGTATTTAGCCAAAATATTAATTGTTGCAAATTTGCAACAACATGAAATGGTTATACCTTTTTGTTCCTCACACAAGATAGCTAGATATATGTTTACTCTTAGTTTATCTTGCACTAACCATAGTTTTAGCTCAAAAACTTCGTAAACGTAGTGTCCGGACACCATTTAGCTGCGGGTAGAACCTATGTATGCTGGTTATCCACCATGGGTGCACTGATTCACCGCAGTTCCTACCTAAGTATGTGCTGAGATTAATTAGAACGACAAATCTCCAGTTCTTTTTCAGTAACTTCATTTTTTGTGAAAGATTTTATGTGGTTTTATGATTTTCGTGGACATGGTTCTTAAGCGCAATATACAACAATCTAAAATCTTGTTGTACATGGTATATTTGTTTGCAAAGAACCAAGTAACTTGAAAATCAGGGAATACAAATTGTTGAAGAAACAATTTGCATTGTTTATTGAAACACCAATAATAAAAAAAAAACAAAAAACAATATTTTCCATATTCCTTAATAAAGAAAACCGATAGATAAAATACCTTCAAAATGCACTCATATAACTTTTGTTGATTTTTTTTAATCATAGGTTTATTTATTAAGGCATTTTACTTATAAGTTTCGTTTTGCCGAGTGGATCACTATTTAATCCATGAGGAAGGAGCCTAAATAGTAGCGGTGACTAACTAGCTTTGATTCTGATTTAGAAGAGGGAAGGGGAACGTTTAGCGTTCAATATCGAAAACGATTTTCCGATGGTACACATACAGAAGAGTTAGCGGAATTACTACGGAACGCTATTTGCTGTTGCTATTTTACCATCATGCACCGTTTCCTTATCACATTCGTTCTGAAAACATTAATACTGTAAACATAAATACTGTTTAAATGTTTAGAAGTAATTGAAGCACATTATGGAACTCATGTTACAAACTAGGGTACTACATTGTATAATGTTGAGAACATGTAATGCATTTGCTCTTCAAAATTCAATGTACTAGAATGGAAAAAATTATGTTTATAATTAATTTACTAAAAATGCAAAAATATTTATTTCGAACCCAGAAAATCTTTCCCGGGGATCACAATATAATATTTAAAATCATGGAAACACAGCGCTTGTTGTATTTGAAAAATTAAAGATTTAAACTGTTACTAGAAATACTTCAACTACTCAAAAGTCACAAATTTGTACTAAATGTGACCCTTTGGAAATATATTATCGAACTAAATAATCTGAGAATACATTTGAAAACATACTTAGGCAGAAACTGCGGTGAATCCGTGAACCCATGGTAGATAACCAACATTCAACATACATACATCTGTGACCCTTTGGAAATACATTTTTTCAACTTTCATGCAGGATTTCTAACGAGGTTTCGTAATTAATGCCATTTTTTAACTTTATGATACGAATGGTTGATGATATAGTCAAAAGGATTTTTTACTGTTTTTTTTTCCATATTTCTACAGTTAGTAGCCATTTTGTTCAGTTAGAGGCTAATGCATCTGCATTATTTTTAAAAATGTCTCGATAACATGATAATATAACATTAAAATAATAATACTTTCATCGGGTCACATATACACTGTTTAAACGATGAAACTTTCGAAAACACACTTTGTAGCCCATATACGTAACTAAAGGTGCTACCGTTGCATGATGTTGCAAATTTGCAACAATTAATAAAAGGCCATTATATCAGACCAAAATTAAAAAAAATCTTCAAATTATATTCAATTGTGTTAATTGCATTACTGGAAATGCGAAAATATTTTTTCCAGTCAAATTTATTTTCCTCGGTGCGAACTGGACTAGGTCAAAGTTCTGAAAAATAAACCTATTTTAACATTTCATATTTTTCAGATTGAAGTTGGTCTAGTTTGTACATGTGTACTCGGAAAGTCATTTTTTTTAATTGAATGGCATCTTGAAGTTAGAAAGATGATTGTCATGAAGAAAAAAGTTGACTACTTAAATTTCTGCATAATTTACAACAGCATTAATTAATTGTTGCAAATTTGTTACTTTATGAAACGAAGGGTTAAACCTGAATTCTGAACCTGATTTCAAAAATTTAAATTTGAATCTGTTTCCGAATTTTTATTCGATTTCTCAAATGTACAAAAAATACGCTTTCCGAATCTAAATTCTTGATCAGAATTTTGTGAGCAAAGTTTTAGAACCCTCATTTATGATTTTTTTTAATTTCAATTCTGTAGTGTTTGTTTAATCTAAATTCATTATTTCAATTATTTATTTTTAATGTTTTGTGAATCTGAATAAGAATGTGAATTTCAAATGATGAATCTGAATCTAAGTTTTCAATATTGAATCAAAGTTTTTAAAGCCACTTTACAGCTTTTAATGTTTAAATAGTGGTAGACTAAAGTTTCAAAACTTCGAATTTGAATTTAAAACCAAAATTCTTCTTTTTTCTTTCATATTTGTAAAACTATTATCAAAACGTTGAAAATGCATACGATTTTTTAAAACATGATTCAAATTTGATTTGAAATGCAAAATTGAATTTGAAACCAGGATTACAAAACAGCTTTCCATTCCTAATTTTTTATGATTGTTCGAAGTAAAAACTTAATACAGATACTTAATACTTAATCAGAAATACGAAAATATGTAAAAATAAAATTTTGGTTACAAGAATATGGAACCAGAACTTCCAAAATAGGTTCAAATTAAAATTTGATATTCAGACCTGAATTTCTATGATTTTGCCTGGATTTATTCTCATTCTTAAATCAAATTTAAAAAAAAAAAATTGTCTCTTAAATTTTTTTATCATGCGTCCAAAATTGGAGCAATTTCAATAAAAGATTCATGAAAGGTTTTTTCAAAGTTTCTTTTCTTGATTTTTGATGAGTAATTCCTAGATTTTGACCAAAATTGCCCGGATGTTGCTCGAATTTTGGTCGACAATTTTGGCAAACAATCTACCGTCGCTCGTCCGCAAGAAACTTGTAACAACAGAAACTCAGAAAATCTGGGCAACTCCGCCCGGTGGGCTTTCGCAAGGTTTTTATAAAAAAAAAACGGCCCGGATACGTGATGAAAAAATTCTGGCAATCTAATTATATGAACAAGTGAGAAAATTTAAAGAAACTGTAGCTGAATTTTGAACTTGGGATGGGTTTTTAATGTTCTGGCATTAGGTTTAAGTCTAGATTGTTACTCTTGAAAATCTTAGCGCTATTATTATAATTTGATTATAAATTTAAAATTTTGAGTGTAGAGTATAATACTTCGCTTGCTTTTTTCGACCCTCATGGGGGGGGGGTTAACTCCCAAACCCCCCCCCGTTCCTACGGCTATGAAAAGTATAATCTATATTTAAGAGATAGTTTCACTCAAAATATATTTTAACTTAACACATAGACGAAACCGTACTTTTCACTTTATCACTTTTTTTAATATTTTTCGATTGTTTTTTCTGTTGAGGGGAATGTAACATGTTTTTTTTTTTTGAAAATAGTACTCGACTCCTATGGACGTAAAACATGATTGTAGAAATTTATTAAACTACTTCAAATTTGATGAAAAATTCGATTCGTCTCTGTTTAGAATTTGATCCTTTGGGGTTTAGAAATTCAAATTAAGCTGAAAATAATAACAATTCCAAAAATACGTATTAAAAAAAAATTATATCTTAAACCATTTTCCCACTCATGATCGAAAAAATAATAAACCTTAATGATACTAACAAATCAGAACCAAAGTTTCAAATCAATGCTATTATCGGTAAGTTATTTATAAATAGTTCAAAATAATGATCCTTATTCTGAACTAGATATATTAGATCAATATTTTCGAAATACAGAAAACGAATGCGAATTAAAATTACGAATAAAACCAGAATTTGAAGCTTTGTGCATTAGAATCAGTGCAAAGAAATAGAACTTTTAGATCAGGTATGTAATTAGCCTTGATTGAAAATTGTTAAGCAAAATGATAATAACTTGTTAGTTATTTACTTATAAATTAACAATTTTTTATTTTCAACTGCAGGGATGATTGAAAAATTCTTCTGTGTTATCATAAATTTGAAATAATATTTTAAATGTGAATTTTCTTTAATGAAAAAAGTATCCATTTTGATCTTAAGAGAATTGAATCAAAAAACATATCAAGATGATGATTGAAATGAATTTGATAAAACTGATAATATTTAGTTTCAATTTTTTGGTCATCAAAGTCAGACATTACATTCGTTTTTATGTGGTATTAATTTTCTTTTTTTTTTTCCTTTTCGTTTTTATATTACCATTCTTCTTTTTTTTTCATTTTGCAAGTGCAATTATAGTTTAAAACTTCAAGCCCTGAATATTTAGTCGCCATCAATTAAATTAATGGGTCCCGGTGAAGATATAATGTCGAAAATAAGTTTTCCTTCTTTAAAATCTAGATTAATGGCATCCAAGAAGATGATTGCAGCACGCAAAAATTCGGAGTTGAAAAACGGATAACTTATTCAAAATTTTTTATTGGTTTGACTATAATATTCTGTTAATTTATTTAAAAATAAAACAAATAAAAATTTAAGTTTTCGGCCGTTTTGGTGAAAGATATATTGTGTAAGTAAATACATTTTAAAATTATGAAAATTAAAATTAGTTCCACGAGGAACAAAATGATGGCATGATAAATTCCATAAATTAAATTAACATTTTTGAACATAAAATGAAGTTTATTTAATTAATAATCAATCAGTTTTGAGTAAAATCAATCATTGATATCTGATCATCTAATAATCCTCATGAGAAAAACTGGTTCTGAAGTTGTTCGTCATACTTTATTAAATTAAGGAATACTATTTTGATGATGATGATGATGATGATGATGATGATGCACGATCGAAAAAAGTAAAATTCTACAGATTTGAAAAATTTTAAAAACAAGTTTGTTCTGACATTTTTGAAAAAGGTTTTTAAAATAAACGATTTTATTTCATGTTCAAATTTGTTGAAGTTAGCAAAACGATTTTATTTTTCTTTTATGAATATTTTAAATTCAATTTAGTTAATAGCACTTTATTTCAAAATCTATTATTTCATAGAATTGGGAAAAGTAAACAAATTGTATATTTTTATATCATTTTTCGCAGATGCCAAAATTTCTTAGGGCCTTGACAAAAGAAGTTAAAACCCTATTTTTTTTTTTCGTAATGTTTTGAAGTTTTGTCAGAAAAGTGCAGAATTTTTTTGAATATTTTTTCTACCTATTTTCAAAAGTTTTAGAGCACCAAAAGCTTCGAAATTTTTTAAACCTCAAAACATGTGGATTTTGTGGCCTTGTGTAATTTATCAAAACACTTTTGAGTGTGGAGTTGAAGAACAAGAAACACAAAATAAAATTGTGCATGCATTCAATTTCTTGAAGATTATTTTGCAACTGCATAAAATTTGTAATGATTTAAACAATATTTTTTGTAGGGAAATGAATCCAACTATAAGTCGAAATTTAAGGGACTAGACAAGATGAAAATTAATGTAGAAAAACATGCGAAAACATTTCGCCTTGTCTCCCGGTAGGACTTGA